>NW_007728152.1:288805-290864 GCF_000696425.1 Galeopterus variegatus | reverse complement strand
ACACTCATTAAAAATGGCCTTTGTGACTAGAAAAAGCCACGGAAAAACCAAATATATAAAATCTAGCCTTTTTTTGAAGTAATGAATCAGCATTCCTCATTTCCCTTGCAGATCAGTTTCAGAATGTTGAAACCTCTTACTTTTCTTCCTGTGCTTTAGCTCTATAGCATCATTTATAGTTTCATAGGTTATTTTTCCAGTAAGAGAAACTGAAAGTCTGTGGACAATGATTTCTTGTGGTGGGCGGCAACAACAGAACTTTCAGGCTGAAATTGACTATTTCTTTCTTTTTTTTTTTCCAAAAGTAATTTGAGCTTAGAGGAAAAGTGCTCAAATGTTGTAGGATGGGATTGGTATTTTCATTCCTTCTTTCCTCTTGGAGTATGTTAGCCAGTTTAAGTGACTGTTGTGTGTCAGCATCAGCTAATGAAAGACCTGTCTGGGTTCTATGGTCTTCCCTGTACCAGGGAGGAACACAAATGTACCCACCCACTTTGAGGTTAGCATCCCGGCACCCTATAGGCATGATCTCACCTTTATCCTCCGCATACTTCAGGCTCTTTTAGAAGTTACCCCAACAATCATTGCTTTGTCCCCTTGAATGCTCTCAAACATTGGCTTATCTTCTCTTGCATGCTGGAACCAAACTCTACTTCGAAAAAGTCATATCCTCATTCACGTGGGGAAAGCAGAGACAATACTCAAGGTGCTTGAACTTGACCTCTAACTCTCACTTTTCGACCCATAAAACATGAATTAGGAAGACACTTGTGAATACTTGTTTAACACAGATCTTGTTTCCTTTGATTATGCAAGGGACAGAAATTATAGGTCTGGCTTCTTAAGAATTTTAAATCTAATATTCTCTGTTAGAAATTTCATAGGTTAGATTTATTTATTTTTTAAATTTTTTCCTGCACCCAGTAAGCCAAAATGTAAAATTCACTATTTCCTGAAATAACTAGTAATAAAAATGTATCAAGTGGCNGCATTTGTGATTATTATTTGTGATGATTATTCCTACTTTTGCAGGCAGCTAATCAGAGATCATTTCCAGATTCTAAGTTTTCCTGAGCTAGTTTCATAAAATCAAGAGGGAGCAAAGGAATAGAAGGTAAAAAATTATAAAAGTAGGCTAATATATCAAAATATTGCTTGATCACAAAACACTGATCAAAGTCTCTCTTTTTGCCAAAGTGGTTATCAGGATACTTCTCTGAGAAACAAGAGCTGTGTTTCTAAATAGACTATACCTATATGCTGTCCATGCATACTCAAGAAATGGGAAATTCCATTTTTCATGAGTGGCAGATGTAAACATTGATCTAAGGCTAGAAAAGAGGCAGTTTCTCTGGAAGTCTATACCAAATGAGAGCTAAACAGGAAGGAAAAGGTGATGGTACATACTATCCTCTCCCCTTTAATAGCCAAAGATACTTATGTGCCTGCAAATGAAAGCAGCTGAATCCAAGACCACCAAGCAGTAGAATATAAAAGTGCCTTTCCTCCCATGGCATCAGAATATATAGAGGGTCTGTCTAGGAAAGTAATTTAAATTTTCAGTGTCTTACTCCTCTCATATGTAAAGTGTGCACAGCAATACTACCCACCTAACAGGACTCTGTAGGGATTAGGTAGGATCAGGCCTCTTAAGGACATAGCACAATACCTGGCACTTAGCGGCATTCAATAATATTAGCTGTCTTTATTATTGTGGCTGTTGTTTATTATTGTGACTGTATTTATAATTGTGACCACCATTGCCTTTCTTTTCCTTGTCCCTCCTCCTCCTCCCTGTTCTTCCTTTTCCAGCCTCCAGTTCCTACCTAATAGAAACACACATTGCACACACTCATTAAAAATGGCCTTTGTGACTAGAAAAAGCCACGGAAAAACCAAATATATAAAAGCTAGCCTTTTTTTGAAGTAATGAATCAGCATTCCTCATTTCCCTTGCAGATCAGTTTCAGAATGTTGAAACCTCTTACTTTTCTTCCCGTGCTTTAGCTCTATAGCATCATTTATAGTTTCATAGGTTATTTTTCCAGTAAGAGAAACT
>NW_007728152.1:286370-287447 GCF_000696425.1 Galeopterus variegatus | reverse complement strand
AGCCAAAATGTAAAATTCACTATTTCCTGAAATAACTAGTAATAAAAATGTATCAAGTGGCCAGTATTAAATCTTTTTAGATAGGAGCAGGGGATGCTGATGTTCAGTTATTCGTTGTGTAAAATAGTCACATGAGGAAGTGTTTTCCTTGTTCCCTAGAAAGATTTTTAGGGACTCTGGATGGTAGCAAGGGATTGCAGAGGAGGAAGGAGCAAGATTTACACATCTCTAGGAAGTTAGGGAAGTTGAGTGACTGCTCCTCCAGGGGACAATCCACAAACACCGTAGTCAACAATATGGCACTGCTCTGTGAAACCTGATAGGAAGCTACAGTGTGTTACAGGAAAGCAGCCTTTAAGGCCTAAAAATAATGATGCAAAACTCCTAAATAGTTAGACCGTTGAGTACTGTGCTCAGTTTTAACCATATTTTTACTTTAGTGAGAATGAGTAGCATTGTGCTTACTTGGTTTTTTTGCTTGTCTTATTTGTTTTTGTTTTTGTTTTTGTTTTTTAAAATGCTTNAAGAAGACCGAGAGATCATGTGATTTTCATCCTTATACATACAAGAAATTTAAAAGGAAAGGGAAGTTTATTATGTACACAGAGAAGCACATACATGAATCCATGAGCTCTAATTAAAGCAGAAAGAGATAGAATATTATGTAAGAAAAACCTTGACTCTCAGTTAAAGAAACCCTGGAATGGCAAGCCAGGAAGGTGACTTTGAAAACATGGGGTTTTTTAAATTAAAAATACCTCTGTAGAGTAATTATCGTAATTAAAGTTTCCATCTTTACCCTTATGTCTTTTTTGTAATGTAATGTCTCTAGTCTTCTAATTCCATTTTCTTAGTCCTATTTACAAATTGTTCCCCTCCAATGATCTCCCGTTTCAAATGCCTCAAGGGATAATACCTTGAACGCTACCCACTTCCTTTATTACAGTAACAATTTCATTGGGTTGGCCCCATCACTCTTCCTTTTTATGCAAGGATGAAATTAAGATGATTAAACAAAACATATAAAAATGAATCATCAAGGCAGTCTATGTGAAGTACATGCAAAAATAAAACTAA
>NW_007728152.1:283209-284080 GCF_000696425.1 Galeopterus variegatus | reverse complement strand
AAACATATAAAAATGAATCATCAAGGCAGTCTATGTGAAGTACATGCAAAAATAAAACTAATGAAGAGAATTTTGAAGCTCACCTTTTAGGACACAGTTTTCCAGTACATATAGAAAAGGCCATAATGTCACAGTGTCCAAAGAAATGTCATAAGAAAATTTCTTTAGTAAAATAGCTAATGGACTGGTAATTATGTACTTTATTGAATTTGCTGGTAATTATCATTAATGTCATTCCATAAAATGAATAACATCCTTTACTTTATTGAGATTAGAGTAGCAAATGAGCTAATAATGCTTAAAAATAAAAATATAGGCTATTGTACTGACAATAGAGGCATCTTGTTTTAAAGAGAAAGAATTCATTGAATCTTTAAAAAAGCAGTTATTTTGTAAGTGTGGTAGATGACTTTCTCTTCTAATTATGTCTAGGGTACATGATCAAGAAGGTTGAGTCTTGCTGTTTCTGCATCGAAAAATATACTATCAGAAAATCCCCCTGACTTTACTGAGAAATAAAGTTGGGAGCTTTCCCAGTAAACATGATACTCCTTGCCCCCATCCCATTATATGAGGGTACTTCAAAAAGTTCATGGAAAGATCTGTATTACCCTTCAATTCTTCTTTTTCACAACCTTTTTTGAAGTACCCTCGTATACTCACCAGTTCTATAATGTCATACAACATGCAATTTTTCTCTTGCTAGAATATATTTGATGGATGATATTCCCACTCCCACAAAATAGGCTGTAATTTTTGCACAATTTCTTGTGCAATAGCTATATTGCTAGACGCTCTTCTTCCCTTCACAAAAGCACATCAGAATTCAAGTATCTGGGAGAGGCATTGTACAGTAACTGAATCATTATGA
>NW_007728152.1:281131-281682 GCF_000696425.1 Galeopterus variegatus | reverse complement strand
TTTCAGAGGCTGGGAAGTCCACAGTCCAGGGAACACATCTGGTGAGGGTCTTCTTTGGTGGCAGCTTTACAACAATGCAGGAGTTTCACATGGCAGAAAATGGTGGAGCAGAGAGAGAGAACTTCTAATGTACACTTTTTTAAAGCCCTCAGAACCATGCCCATGACCATAATTAAATCATCAACTTAATCACCTCTCCAAGGCCCCACCTTTCGATTTCCGTAATAGTATTTTCCACCCTCTTTCCAAGTCTTCAACACATTGAACTTTGCAGGGGACACAATTCAATCCACTGCAAGGGACAGACATAACCTAAGACTAAGAGGCACAGCACAGTGGCTCCCAAACTTGAGAATCACCAAGAGGACTTGTTAAAACACAGAGTTCTGGGCCTCATCCACAGTTTCTGATTAAATAAGTTTCATATAAAGCCTGAGAATTTGCCTTTCTAACCATTCACAGTTGATTTTGACACTGCTGGCCTGGGACCACACTTTGAGAACCACTGGAATAGGATGATGTGTTGGGGAACTGTAGGGACTGTGTTTTAT
>NW_007728152.1:276013-279739 GCF_000696425.1 Galeopterus variegatus | reverse complement strand
TCAATCCACAGCACCCTATGTGTAAAAATAATAATGATAGCCATTGTGCCTGCAACACTCGCTTTGTACTGGGAGCTGTGCTGCAAACACTACATCTAGCATTTTACTAAATTCTCACCACACTCTATAAAGTTGATACTATGTTTGCCCTGCTTTACTGATGAGGAAACCATGGCTCACAGGTTAAATTATTTGTGTTTCAGTTATATTTCATTTGACTCTCCAAATCCACTCTCCATTCTTTTCTAGCTGCTTTCTGCCCCAGGAGGCTGACCTGTGTGGACAGGCTTCCACATGGGTTTAGTCTATGGGAGAACCTGGCAGGAAACCAGAAGTAAAGAAGAGAGTGAGGTCAAGTTTTATTCCCTATCCCCGTCCCTGCATGTTGTCTCACACTGGCTCTGTCCCTGAACAAAATAAAACAGATCCTCTGAAAGTGGCCCTGTCTATACGGCTTCCTTCCTCCTGGTTCCACGAACCAATTTTGTTTTTCCTCTTCTTTTCAGGTTCAATGGTAGTAACAGCTCTTCTCTTCCTAGAACTGGGGTACTACACTGTCCCTCATAGTTTCTTTATGAACTGCTTACACTTCAAAATTAGTCACTTTATGAAACTCTCATCAGATTATCCTACTTCGCACTTTGAATGTGCCATCTCTTTTCCCCTGGAACCCTGACTGATATAATCACTCAAGGAACACAACTAAATGGTAGGGGAGGCAGGGATTCAAAATCGCAGTCTGACAAAAGACACCAACCTCCTAGAGCCTGCTGTTTGTGGGGTGCAGGGGATGGGGGTTTCTTCTCTTTTTTATTTTGAAACTGAGTTCAGAGAAGGGCAAAGAATGACCATGTAGCTAAACAGATTTCTACAAATCCGGAGAAGCAGAGTCAGAAAAAAAGAAAAAGACTACTGAACAGTTCGCCCTAATTAAGAAAGAAAAGAAGGCTCTCAGTCCTCAGCACCTTTATATGACACGAAGTCTGTTTCAAAACAGATAGGGTCTAAAGTCATGCTGTTTTAAAGATAAAAAGTGGCAACTCTTGGTTTTCTGGTCCCCGGTCCGGTACGGGGGCAACACTGAGGGTTGGGATCCGTTGCCAGACA
Source organism: Galeopterus variegatus (assembly GCF_000696425.1). Taxonomy (NCBI): domain Eukaryota; kingdom Metazoa; phylum Chordata; class Mammalia; order Dermoptera; family Cynocephalidae; genus Galeopterus; species Galeopterus variegatus. Next base: position 278,632 of record NW_007728152.1, on the reverse strand, counting down.
CGGAAAAAAAAAAAAAAAAAAAAAAAAAAAATGGTACGGTGAAAAAATGGGACAGGATAAAGAAAAGCTTCTGTGAGGTTTCCAAAGAGGCTATTTAAACTAACAACCTTGTACATGATGTAGATTAATATTTTTAATGGGAAAATAGTGAGAAGCAGTATTCTAGAGGGTATCTTTTTTTCCCTCTCCTGTCCATATTCTCTTCCATTAAAGGAACTCACTTTTTTTGCAGTGTATGGTTTTACATTCCCAGTTATAGAGTGTCATATATAGTGACATATAGAGTTATAAGTAACTAAAATCAACATGCATGAAAGAATCAGAAGACAGAGGGATATTCAATTTCCCAGCTCAGCTCCCAGTACAAAGCGAGTGTTGCAGGCACAATGGCTATCATTATTATTTTTACACATAGGGTGCTGTGGATTGATTGAATTGTATCTCTGAGTTCATATGTTAGAAACTTAATTTCCACTGTAACTGTTGAAGGTGGGAAATCCTATGATGGTAATTGAAAGGTGGGGCCTTCAATTTCCAGAACTGATTAAAATTGTTAATCAGAGTTCACAAAAGGGTACAATCATGGCCCAGATACCAATTGCATTTGTACTTGGTAGTCTTCTTAACAATACAACAGGCCACAAATCCCTGAGCTTACCAGAGAGAAGTTTAGATTATGCCCCTACCATTTTACATTTAAATGTACTCATTTCATAACCCAGGAATCAAAAATTATGGAGCTATTGCTATAAAATTAAGCGCCAGACATTGAAAACAAACCTAACCATCTGGCCATCATTGAGAAAATAAAAAGGACCTGAGAAAATGAGAACAAACATAAGTTACTAGATATAGCAAACCTACTTTTTGTAGAATTATAAAGTGATATCAAATATGTGTACAATAGAAAAGAAGTTTTAAAATTTAGAATTCAAGAGAATGACGACATACTAGTCAAGATCTGCTTCCTACCAAATTAAAATAATCAGCATGTTTTGTTTATGTGCACAAAATAACATGAAGTTTTCTATAAAACTTCTGTGATAATTACTTCCATACATATATGTTCAAAAGCAGTTCAATTTCTTTTCCTTGAATGCGTCATGTTAAATTGGGAATAAATGATGCACCCGTGCATTATAAAATCTAGATCTCTTGCCTGTAAGCCCAGGGTTATTTTCACTCTAGTAAATTTCTGTTCTAACAAATTACACAACTATTAATAAAACTCTTAGTTCCCATATCTCTATCCAACTTTCTGCCTGCTGCCTTGGAGCTTTAATCAAATGAATCTATTCCAGGTCATACCCATGTGCAGCTAAAAGTAGACTGCAACCTTGAATGGAACTTTCATTGCTACCATCAATGTGATCAATTCGAGTCCCCACAGCCAAATTGATCGTGCAGCAACAGACATTTATCTTTGAGACAGCCACATTTAACAACCCCAGCATGCCTGTGTAGATTTACTTTCAGCCACAGACAAGTCCGGCCCTTACATTGTGCAGGAGGTTTTCCCAGACCACTGAGAATGATGCAGTTATCCCAAAATTCTCGAGTTAGTGATTTGGATGATCCACCATATTTGTATCATAAACATGGCAAATGAGTGGACAAAACCCCCCAAAATAGTGAGAGTAGTGAACAAAACCAAACTTGGTGTTTAAAACAAGTAATTTTTCCTATAATGTAAATTTGTTTGTATATTGAAAATAACTGGTGTTCATTGTATCCTTTCACAGGCAAGACATTATTCTAACTTTTCTTCATTATCACCTCATTCAATCCTCTCAGCCTCCTAAGGGTTTGTTTTTTCATTAATTATTCGGTCTGCTCAACGTCCTACAAAGTAGGTATTATTAACACCAATTTATAGTGAGGATTTAGGAAAGTTAATGAGGAAGTTTAAATAATTTGCTGAAGGTCACGTAACAAGTGGCTAAGGCAGGAATCAAACCCAGATTTCAAAGGTTCCAGAGCAACATTGGGTTTTAGTGCTATAAACTTCCCCAATTTTAGCAGAAATCACCACTACTTCTTCTAGCGATATACACACCACATTTTGTGGCTCACTTACATAATACTCTCAACCCCAACTCTTACCAAATATAACAAACAAGTTAAATTTTATTCCAATATAAGTAATGGAAAAGAGCTTAAAAGATTAACAAGAATCAAAATTTTAAGGCAAAATTAAATAAAATGTGAAGCATGGATTGATAGATTAAGTGGAAGCAAGGGGGATTTTCTTGAACTTTTAAAATGACCCATCAGATGGCCATTTGCTCTGAAACACTCAGGCAGTAAACATGACTGTGGGGGTAAGTAGAAGAGGTCACCACGAGAAGCAAGTGATCAACACCAGCTGGGAAAGGGCAGAGACCAGTCGGTGCACATTTGACTCCAGCACTTCACTTTGAAGCCTTCTTTTTTTTTTTTTGTCTTTTTCCGTGTCCGGCAACGGATCGCAACCCTCAGTGTCGCCCCCGTACCGGACCGGGACCGGCAACGGGATCGCAACCCTAGACGTTGCTCCCGCGCCTCGCTCAGCCAGTGAGCAGGAACCGGTCTGTATGTGGGATCCGAACCCTCGGCGGGAGTGCCGCCGCACTTCCCAAG
>NW_007728152.1:270751-275013 GCF_000696425.1 Galeopterus variegatus | reverse complement strand
ATCCGACCCCTCGGTGGGAGTGCCGCCGCACTTCCCAAGCGGCGCACTATAGCAGTGCGCCTCCGGGCCGGCCCGACTTTGAAGCCTTCTTAAACATCAAACCACTAAATCATTTTTTTAAATGCTGGGTTTTGGGGTTTTGTTTTTTTTTTTTTTGGAATTCTGTTCAAATACGTAAGAACAAACACATGAGTCTATCTTTGTCTACTCTTTAAACACCACCGAAATGACAGAGGAGAAATAAATGTAGTGTAAACCCTCAATGACAAAACAAAGAAACAAACAAATGAAAAAACTGGAAGGGAGATAAAAGCAGGGAAGGAATATCAATAAACATTTAGAAGGTTGGAAGTTGATGAAAAAGAGGTTACTGACTTTGCTGAGAAGAGAAAGGTAAATTCTGAAGTGTCAACAGAAGTAGATGATGATGAAGCAAATGATCACCACTCAGAACCAAGGAGAAGCTTGAGAATGGGGTATTATTTTGCACGAAATGTCAGGTATGGCTCAGGGCTGAAGAGAAGAGAGTTGTATTAGTCCACTTCTGTTGCTTATAACAAAGTACACAGAACTGGGTGATTTATAAAGAAAACGAAATTTATTGCTTACAGTTTCTAAGCCTGGGAAGTCCAAAGTCCATCTGGTGGCAGCGACAGTGACCCAAGGGTCTCACATTGTGAGATGGTGGAGCAGAGAGAGCAGAGAGAGACAGACCCTCTTCTGCCTTCTTTTAAAGCCCTCAGAACTGCACCCCTGACCACCATTTTTAATCCATTCACTACTGTGCGGTCCTACAATCCAGTCACCTCTTCAAGGCTCCATCTTTCAATTACCACAATAGGATTTCCCACCCTCTTAACAATCACAGTGGGGGCCAAGTTTCTAAAACATAAAACTTGGGAACACAATTCAAGCTTCAATGAGTTTTGGAGGAACATAATTCAATCTGCTACAAGAGTAGAGAAAGGTTTCATTAAAAAGACTTAGACCCAGATTTGTTCCTGCAGCTTTTGCAACCAGGCCGATATACGTCCCCAGTTTTTAAAGGCTGGAAGAGTTTTTTATTCTCTCAAAAAAATGAAGCAGAGAATTTGGACTCTTGGCCCCATGTTATGTGGCCACAGTGAAGTACTAAACGGAAGGCAAGGAATTAAATGAAAACCTATATACTTTCATACTGGAACCCCAGCCCCCTTTCTCACAGCTCTCTTATCACTGGCACCCCAGGGCATATCTACTATTTGGAGATTTGCCTCTAGAAAAGAAACTGAAAAGCTTCAGAGGAAAACCTGCAGTTAACATATAGGATGGTCTCTGAACCCAAAGGTCGAGTCTCAAATGCAGACCATCAGCTGAGAAGCCCTGCCTAGCTTTTAAATTTTTCATTCTAAAAATGAACAAAGAGTAAACATTAAGGGTAATAGCAATTTGAAGAAATCCTTCTACATAAGAGACAGAGGGGAAAAAAAACTGGAATTTAGAAGAAACAAAGAGAGCACAAGGGACAGAAAACAATTTTTAAAAGGGAAGTATAAAAAAATATATCCATGGAAAGAAAGAAGAGAATGTATCCATAAAACACAAATGAAATGCAATTTTTAAGGAATACAAGAAAAGAGTTTTTGAAAATTAAAATATCATGTTTCTTAGGAAAAAATATTAATGAAAAAGTAGAAATAAAAAGCTGCAAACCCTCATAGGAAGTGGAATAAAAAGCAAAGAGATGCAAAGGAAATGAAATCAATAAATCAAAGAGACACCTGCACTCCCATGTTCATCGCAGCACTATTCACAATAGCTAGGAGATGGAATCCACCTAAATGTCCATCAGTGGATGAATGGATAAAAATCTGTGGTATATTCACAGAATGGAATACTACTCAGCTATGAAAAAAATATCCTAGCAATTGTAGCAACATGGATGGAACTGGGAACCATCATGTTAAGTGAAATTAAGTCAGGGACAGAAAAACGAATACCACATAATCTCACTCATGTGCAATCTCAAAAAAAATAGGGGTGTTCTCATAGAAGTACAGAGTAAAACAATGGTTACCAGAGGGTGGGGGAGGAAGGAGATGGGAAAAGTGGTACACTACTGGGTACAAAATTATGCCATCTACCCTAAGTGAATCATTGTGCAGTATATGCATGTATTGAAACAACATACTGTACCCCACAAATGTGTACAATCAAATGTTAAAATATTTTGAATTTTAAAAAAAGCAAAGGAATGAATAATGAGATTTAAAAAACTAAGAAATTCAAATATTAACTCAAGAGATCAATCATTCAAATAATAGTTTCAGAGAGAATGGAAAAAAATGGAAGGGAGGAAATTATCAAATAAATGCAGGTAACTTTAATGAATTAGAAAAAATATGAGTTTCCAGGTTGAAAGAGCCCCTAAATTCCCAGATCAGTAGATAAAAAAGGCCCACTCCAAAGCCCATCACAATGAAACTACAGCTTCCTGAAGATAAATGAAATTCCTGAGCATTCCCAGGAAAAAAACTAAGGCATATCTAAAGAATAGGAATCAGAAAGGTTGTGACCTCTCATTGGCAGCACTGGAATCTAGAGGACAGTAGAAATGTACCTTTGAAATCCTGAGGGTAAATGATTTTACTCTAGAATTCTATGTGTAATAAACCATTTATCAAATGTGAAAGTAGAATAAAAATATGTCCCAATATTAAAGACCTAGAAAACTTTACCTCTTTAGAACATTGCTAAAGAATATGCTACTGTAAAATGAAATAGCAAAGTAACTCCAGATTTAATTGAATTGTTGAACACTCAGTTGGTGTCAGAAAATTGGAATGCAGTGGCAAAAGCATAATGTTTAGAAATATGGAAGTGAGCAGCAGAAGAAAAAGCTAACATATTTCAGTTATTTTCTCTAGAGAGCCAAACTAGGAGTGAGGAAAAGAGGGCAGGGGCTGCTTTACTTTCTTAAAACTTTAAAATTTTTTTTTACTATATGCATGTATTACATTCATAAATAAAATCTGATTTAAATAAGAATTGTCATTTCTAAGAGGTGAGATTACTATTTTATTTTATTATTCACTAAGCTCTCCAAATCATAATGCCCATTAATTAGTCATTCATTCATACATTCATTCATTCATTTATTCACTTGTCTCATATTTTTTTTCTTAATTTATTTTTTATTATTATTAGCATATTCATTATTACAAATCATGAGTTTTCTTTATGCCTTTTACTCAACATGTCCCTCCCAAACCTCGCCCTCTCCCCCCATCTCCAGTAACCTTAGGTTACTCTTTCTGAAAGTTCAATGAATAATAGCGGTTCTTTCTTTCTTTTCCTTTCCTTCCTCCCTCCCTCCCTTCCTTCCTTCCTGCCTTCCTTCCTGCCTGCCTGCCTGCCTGCCTTCCCTCTCTCCCTCCCTCCCTCCCTGCTTAGCACACAGTTATAAATGAAAACATGTGGTATTTCTCTTTCCTAGTTTGGCTTATTTCACTTAACATAATTTTCTCCAGACTCATCTATGTTGCTGCAAATGGCAGGATTTCATTCTTTTTTATGGCTGAGTAATTCTGTTGTGTATATATACCACATTTTCCTCATCCAGTCATACATTGATGGACACTTAGGTTGGTTCCATATTTTGGCTATTATAAATAGAGCTGCAATGAACATGGAAATGCATGTATCCCTTCGACATGATGATTTCCATTCCTTTGGATATATGCCCAGCAGTGGGATTGGTGGATCGTATGACAGTTCTATCTGTAGTTCTTTGAGAAACCTCCATGCTGTTTTCCATAGTGGCTGTGCGAATTTACTGTCCCACCAACAGTGTGGAAGAGTTCCTCTTTCCTTGCATCCTCAACAGCATTTGTTATTCTCAGTCTTTTAAATTATGGCCAGTCTAACTGGGGTGAGATGATATCTCAATGTGGTTTTGATTTGCATTTCTCTGATGACTAGTGATGCTCAGCATTTTTTCATGTACCTGTTGGCCATTTGTATATCTTTGAAAAGTGTCTATTCATCTCCTTTACCCATTTTTTAAATGGATCATTTGTTGGTTTTTTTTTACTGTACAGTTGTTTGAATTCTTTTTATATTCTGGATATTAATCTCCTGTCGAATGTATAGTGTGCAAATATTTTCTGCTATTTTGTAGTTTGTCTTTCTGCTCTGTTGATTGTTTCGTTTGCTGTGCAGAAGCTTTTTAGTTTGATATAATCCCATTTATTTATTTTTTCTTTTGTTGATTGTGCTTTTGG
>NW_007728152.1:254095-269654 GCF_000696425.1 Galeopterus variegatus | reverse complement strand
GGATCCGAACCCTCGGCGGGAGCGCCGCCGCACTCCCAAGCAGCGCACTGTAGCAGTGTGCCACCGGGCCGGCCCTATAGGTTTTTCTATATATAAGATCATGTCATCAACAAACAAAGACAGTTTGACTTCATCATCTCTAACCTGGATGCTCTTTATTTCTTTCTCTTGCCCTATTGATCTGGCTAATAATTCCAATACTATGTTAAATAAGAGTGGTGAGAAAGGGCATCCTTGTCTGTTCCTGCTCTTAAGGGAATGATATTGGTAATTGGTTTGTCACAAATGGCTTTTATCATATTGAGATAATGTCCTTCTATACCTAATTTGCTGAGAGTCTTAATCATGAAGGGATATTGAATTTTGTTCAGTGCCTTTTCTGCATCAATTGAGATAATCATATGGTTTTTATCTTTGGTTTTGTTGATATGGTCTATCATATTTATTGACTTGCATATGTTGAACCAACCTTGCATCCCTGGGATGAATCCCACTTGATCGTGGTGTATAAATTTTTTTATGTGTTGCTGTAACCTGATTGCTAGTATTTTGTTGAGGATTTTTGCATCTATGTTCATCAAGGATATTGGCTTATAGTTTTCTTTCTTTGTTGTATCTTTATCTGGTTTTGGTATCAGGATGATGCTGGTCTCATAGAATGAGTTTGGGAGAATAGCTTCTGTTTCAATTTTTTGGAAAATTTTGAATTGAAGTGGTATTAATTCTTTAAAGGTTTGATAGAATTCATCTGTAAAGCCACCTGGTCCTGGGCTTTTTTTTTGTTGGAAGATTTCTGATTACTGCTTCAATCTCATTGTTTGTTATTGGTCTGTTCAATTTCCCTGTTTTTTCTTAGTTTAGTCTTGGTTGTTTATATGTTTCCAGGAATTTATCCATTTCTTCCAGGTTTTCATATTTGTTGGTGTACAGTTGTTTATAATAATCTCTAATGATTTTTCATATTTCTGTAGTATCAGTTGCAATGTCTCCCTTTTCATTTCTGATTTTTGTTATTTGGGTCTTCTCTCTTCTTTTTTTAACCTAGCTAATAGTTTATCTATTTTATTTATCTTCTCAAAAATCCAACTTTTTGTTTCATTGATCTTTTGTACCTTTTTTCAGGTCTCTATTTCATTTATTTCAGCCCTGATCTTGATTATTTCTTTCCATCTACTACTTTTGGGATTGCATTGTTGTTGTTTTTCTAGTTCTTTGAGGCATACTTTTATTTCATTTATTTGAAATCTTTCCATTCTTTTGATATAAGCATTTATTGCAATAAATTTCCCTCTTAGTACTGCTTTTGCAGTATCCCATAGGTTTTGATATGATGTAGCTTTATTCTCATGAGTTTCAAGAAATTTTTTGATTTCCTGTTTAATTTCTTCTTGGAACTATAAATCCTTCAGGAGTCTGTTGTTTAGTTTCCATGCACTTGAGTAGTTTCCAGAATTTTGCTTGTTATTGATTTCCAGTTTTAATCCATTGTAGTTTGAGAAGATACTTGGGATAATTTCAATTTTTAAAAATTTGGTAAGACGTGATTTGTGACCTAGTATGTGGTCTATCCTCGAGAATGTTCTGTGTGCTGATGATAAGAATGTATGTTCTCTAGTTGTTGGATGAAATGTTCTGTAATCTCTGCCAGGTCCAATTGGTCTAAAGTGTAATTTAAATCCTGTGTTTCTTTGTTGACTTGTTTCCTGAAAGATCTGTCTGATGCTAAGAGAGGAGGGTTCAGATCACAAACTATTATTGTATTTGAGTCTATCTCTTTTTTTAGGTCTAAGAGTATTTGCTTTACATATCTAGGTGCTCCACTGTTGGGTGCATACATATTTATGATTGTTATGTCCTCTAACTGGATCAATACCTTTATCGTTATATAATGGCCTTCTTTGTCTCTTTTTATGGTTTTTGGTTTGAAGTCTATTTTATCTAATATAAGAATAGCTGCCCCTGCATGATTTTGGTTTCTGTTTGCACAGTATATCTTTTGCCATCCTTTCACTTTTAGTCTGTGTTTGTCTTTATAGGTGAGGTGGGTCTCTTGAAGACAGCATATAGTTTGGTCTAGCTTTTTAATCCAATCAGTCAGTCTGTGTCTTTTGAATGGGCAGTTTAATCCATGTACATTTAGGGTTGTTATTGATAACTATTGCTTTACTCCTGTCATTATATTGCTTTTTGTTTAAATGTTTTAAACATCATTTGTCCATTTCTTCTCCTTTTATTTTTCTTCCTCAATGTTAGTAGGATTTTTGATGTGACGTGATTTAACTTTTTTCTTTTTCTCATTTGCATTTTGGTTTTAATGGTGGGCTTTGCTCTTTCTTGTGAATCTGTGGTACTGATTATCATTATTCATATTCCAGATGCAGGACTCCCTTGAGTATTTCTTGCAGGGCTGGTCATGTGGTAATGAACTCCCATAATTTTTGTTTATCAGGGAAATACACTATTTCTCCCTCATTTCTGAAGGATAACTGTGCTAGGTATAGGATTCTTGTCTGGCAATTATTTTCTTTTAGTCTTTTGAATGTATCATCCCTTTTTCTTCTAGCCTGTAAAGTTTCAGTTGAGAAGTCTGCTGTTAGTCTGATGGCAGCTCCCTTATAGATGACTTAATGCTTTTCTCTTGCTGCTTTTAGAATTCTCTCTGTCTTTGAGTTTTGCCACTTTGACTATCACATAAGTCTTGGAGAGGATATTTTTGGATTGAATCTATTTGGGGATCTTTGGGCTTCCTGGATCTGAAGGTCTGCATCTCTCCCTATACCTGGGAAGTTTTCTTTTCTTACTTCCTTGAATAGGTTTTTCAATGCCTTTTCCTTTTTCTTCCCCTTCTGGAATACCCATGATTCAGATGTTTGTGTGCTTGAAGTTGTCTGCTACTTCTCCTAAATTTTCTACATTGTTTTAAGTTCTTTTTTCCTTTTCTTTGTTTGCCTTGGTTATTTTGAAAAGACTGTCTTTGAGGTCTGAAATTCAATCTTCTGCTTGCTCTAGCCTGCTGCTCAAGCTTTCTGTTCTGTTTTTTACTTCATTGAGTGAATCCTTCATTTCTAGGAGTTCTGTTACATTCTTTTTTAAGGCATTAATCTCTTTGTAAATTTCCTCCTTCATGTCCTGGGTATTTTTTCTTGTTTCACTGTGTTCACTAACTGATTCTTCTCTTATCTCTTTGAGTTTTCTTATGATCAATGCTCAGAATTCCTTTTCAGACATCTCAAGGGTTTCTTGCTCTATGGGATCTGGTATTTGAGAATTACCATATTCCTTTGGTGGTGTCATATCTTCTTATTTATTTGTAGTTCTACTATTTTTTCATTGATGTTTGGTCATTTGGCAGAACACTTGTTTCTTCTATTATCCTGTAGTGGGCTATTAGGAGAAAGACTTCTTTCTCTATGTGTAGGCTCTGCTGATGACTTTTCTTGTATCAGTGCATTTAAATGTGCAGTGGGATGCTTCAGCTCCTGTTTGTTTGGTGTACAGACCTCCTTGGGGCTTGGGTGGGCCTGGACAGGCCTGTGGCTATGTTGGGGGTAGGCTGTGTGGGAGCCTGCACTCAACTGGTCACCAGCTTAGTCAGTGTTTATTCCCTCCAGGGCTCAGGTTGAGGCCTGTGCTCACCTGGCCACTGGCTCGGTCAGTGTGCAACCAGTCTGGGGCTCAGGCAGGACTGGGCAGTCATGCTTTTGTGTCTGGGGTCAGCTGCATGGGAGCCTGTGTTCACCTGGGCACCAGCTCGGTCAGTGTTCATCTCCTCTAGAGTTCGGGCAGGAGCCTGCACTCACCTGGGCACTGGCTCAGTTGGTGTTTGTGCCCCCTGGGCTTGGGTGGGAGTCTGAACTCAACTGGGTGCCAGCTTGGTAGGTGTTCATCCTCTCTAGGACTCAAGTGGGCCTGGGCAGGCCTGTGGATGTGTTGGGGGTTGGCTGAGTGGGAGCCTGTGCTCACCTGGGTACCAGGGCAGTGTTTTTTCCCTCCAGGCTTGTCTCACATTTATTAAGTATCTAATATTTTGTGCTTAATGGGAAATAAAAAGATTTTTGGAATGTGTGATTTGAATGAGAAGAGCCACACAAAAATAGTAAGAGAATACATACAAAACAATATATACTATAACAAAAACATTATCATCATTATTATCATCTGGCAGAAGTAGGAATTTTTTTCTGCTGGGCAAATTTCATAACATATATTGAACATGACATGATTGATTGATTAAAGGATAAAACTTGCATTATACAGATTATCATTTATTATTACACAAGAGTCTTCAAAAACAATCACAGTGTATGTATGAAAACCATTTTGTGAGTATGGAAAACTGTGCTTCATTCAAAACAGGAAACCAAACTGTTTTATTTTCTTTTTTTAATTTTATTTTTTAATTAACATGTAATAATTGTACATATTTATGGGGTATAGAGTAATATTTTGATACATGACACACTGTGTGATGATCAAGTCAGGCTAATTAACATATCCATCACCACAAACATTTATCATTTCTTTGTAATGAGAATATTTGAACTCATCTCTTTTAGCCATTTGAAAATGTACAATAAATCATTTTTAATTATAGACACCTAGCACTTCTATAGGGTATTGGCACTTATTCTTCCTGTCCAGCTGTAATTCTGTGTTTGTTAACCAACTTCTCCTTCCCCCTCTCCCCACCCTTCCCAGCCTCTAGTAACCTCAATTCTACTCTCTTCTCTGAGCTCACTTTTTTTAGCTCCCACTTATGAGTGAGAAGATGTAGTATTTATCTTTCTGTGCCTGACTTATTTCAGTTAGCATAATATCTTCCAGGCTTATCCATGTTGCTGCAAATGACAGGATTCCATTCTTTTTTTTTTTTTTTATGGTTGAGTAGTACTCCATTGTGTATATATATCACATTTTATTTATTCATTCATCTGTTGATGGACACTTAGGTTTCCATATTTTGACTATTATAAATAATGCTGCAATAAACACAGGAGTGCAAATGTCTGTTTGATATACTGATTTCCTTTCCTTTGTGTAAATATCCAGTAGTGAAATTGCTGGATGATATGGAAATTCTATAGCTAGCTTTTTGAAGTACTCCCATACTATGTTCCATAATGGCTGTACTAATTTACATTCCCAGCAACAGCGTATGAGCTCCCTTTTCTCCTTACCCTTGCCAACATTTGTTGTTTTTTGACTTTTTGATAATAGCAATTCTAACTGGGGTGAGATATCCTGTGGCTTTGACTTACATTTCCTGGATAATTAGTGGTGTTGGGCATTTTTCATGTCCCTGTTGACCATTTGTATATCTTCTTTTGAGAAATGTCTGTTCAGGTCATTTGCCCACTTTTTAATTGAATTATTTGGGTATTTTAACCATTGAGTTGTTTGAGTTCCTTGTATATTCTGGATATTAATCTCTTATTGGATGAATAGCTTGCAAATATTTCCTCCCATTCCGCAGGTTGCCTCTTCATTTTGTTGATTGTTTCCTTTGCTGTGCAGAAGCTTTGAGCACAGGCAACAAAAGCAAAAATAGACAAAAAAGCCATGCCTGGCTTCTCCTTTGGCAATCACTTTTTAGTTTAATATTGGGCTTGAGACCCTTGCTACAATTTATTTTGACGGTTTCCAAAATCATTGATTTTTGTCTGGGCTTATGCACTGTTCAAGGTTTACTCAATGCTGTTTATGCTGGTTTCTTTTTATCAATTTGTATAAGTCAATTTGTTACCTTTAGCTTGCAAGAAGAATGTCCAGGTGTGTTTTAAATACACTATTCCAGAAGAATACACTAATTCCCAGAAGAAATATAACTTTGCTACGGTAAGGCTGAAACCCCCTAATCCCAAACCCTCTATTCCCCATTGAAATGAAATTTCATCATGCACTTCTTTATTAACTTGAGGGCTTTTAAGCCAGCCTCATTACATTAGTGCAGAACAGATATTGGAATGCTTAACAACAGAAAGCAGGATTTCATTGGAGCATAATTAGATAATGAAAACCACTGTGTTAGTTAAATAAATTCTGTAAAATTATTTCTGTTACTTGCATCCAGTGAGAGATGGGTCTAGTGGGGTTTAGGGCAGGGGTGGGAATTTTGGCGACATCCAACAGATGAGGCAACTATAAACGACGCTGCCCTATTGCCCAATGCACCTCATTTTTCCATGGTCTTTTCCTCCTCTTTATTTTCTCTCTCTCTATTCTCTCTTTTTATTCTTCTTTGTTTCCCACCACTCCTGTTTCCCTCAGGGCGTCATCCTGCCAAAAATACCTATTTAGCATGTATTATGTGTTAGGGCTGATAAGCAGTGTACATGCAGTAACTCTTTAATCCTCACCACAAGCTATGGTATTATTGATATTTCCATTACACTGATAAAGAAGCTGAGAAACAAGAGGAACTCCCCAAATTCACATAGCTAGAAGAGTCCACATTCTTAGTTGTTACAAAACACTTAATTAGGGCCTGCCCGGTGGCGCACTTGGTAGAGTGCGGCACTTGGGAGCGTGGGGGCGCTCCCGGTCAGGGTTCGGATCCCATATAGAGACCGGTCCGCTCACTGGTTGAGCGCGGTGCAGGCGCGACACCGAGGGTTGCGATCCTGTTACCAGTCACGAAAAAAGACAAAAAAAAAGGAAAACAAACACTTAATTATTGCATTATACACTGCTTAGCAAGCCTGATGCTGTAAGGCACCCTTGTCAACTCCCTCCCCAAACACGCACAGGCTTTCTGAGTCTAATGACCCTTAAAGAAGCCCAACGAACTCCACTTCTAACTAGTTCACCCAAATTGGTCAGTCTTTTGCCTACAATGCAGTTGTTTTGTAACTTGTCTTGGATTCGCAGACCATTTCTACCTTCCAAAGCAATGAGAAGGGTTGTTACAGACAAAAAAGAGAGAAGAGTCAGATTTGCTGGATCTGAATTTACCCATGTGACATGGCTGTTTTGGTTTTAGCCTCAGGGTGCCTTTTTCCTAAAGCTTACCTGTGCTTCATAAGCTAGTGTTGGCAGACTGTGGCTCCTAAAATGAGGAATAATTCCTGCCTATTAGCGAATGAGTTTACCTCCAGGAAACTGTTGAAAGTCAGTACAAATCAGAAGAGTTTCCGCAGGAGCCTAAATTAACCTGCAGGAGCCTTTCAGAGCTGCAAGCAGTATTACTCCCAAGCACAACAAGGTCAGCACAGTCACGATTTTTGCTCTGCTTCTTAAGTAGGAATGATTTTTGAAAGAGAACTTGCCCGTTACTTTATGTTGTGGAGAGGGAAGGAAAACATTAAAGAAAATGTGACTAATCAAGTGCTAGAAGACTTGAAAACAGAAGTTTTCTGATTAGTAACGCAAAGCTGGGATCATGTCTTCTTGCATTTGTCAAAGTGGGGAACATAAAATCCGGCTAACCTATTCAGCTAGCTGAAAGGTTTCCATGACAACGATGGGAACTTGGAACATTCCGTACTCTTGTCTTCAAAAATAACATTTCACTATAGAGATTGTTAAAAGTACTAACCCACCTTACCTTTGCAGTCCAAGGTAACTACTTGTCCATTATCTTGGTCTCTTACTACCCTGGAAGAACTTCAAATGGTTTGTTTATCCTACAGCTAAGAACAAAAATTGAGAGAGAACCAGACCAGTATGAACTGTGTTTAATCTCAGCATGTTATAGCCAGTTTAGTTTGCATACTCATTAGTTTTTCCAGAGGAAAGAGAACTTACTTCTATGCAAGGAATTATAGATATAAAGGTTGTTTCTTCTCTACTTTTAAAGCCAATCATGTTCAAAATAGAAAATATAGTTACCTCATACATCTTTTTCTGAGATGCTACCAACTCACGTTCATGGTAGATAACATAGGAAATATAGAAAAATGCTAAGAAAAAAAAAGCATCCCTTATCTCACAACCCTGTGAGCCTAACTATTATTAAAATTTTTATATTTTCCCTGCTAGTGTTTATACTATATCTCTATTTTATGTGTTCATTTTTTTAACTAAACCATTCTTTACATAGGAAATATAGAAAAATGCTAAGAAAAAAAAAGCATCCCTTATCTCACAACCCTGTGAACCTAACTATTATTAAAATTTTTATATTTTCCCTGCTAGTGTTTATACTATATCTCTATTTTATGTGTTCATTTTTTTAACTAAACCATTCTTCAAGTTTGACCCACAGAGATAAGCTTGGATAATAGAGGGTTTATTACCCCAAAACTTCCAAAACATAATAGATAATCACTCGGGTGGTAGTGTTTCCAAGACCAACTTCTTAAAGACCCAGAACAATACTCAAATATAATCAACCTACCTCATCTGTGCATTTGGCATTCTTATTTCTCCAGGAAGAGGCACTGATTTGTCTCTCAGCCCTCATTCAAAATGGGGCATCTCTTTCCGCAACTTAATCAATCCTTGCCCAGAGAGCACATTTTGTTTCAGGTATCACAAATGGCAGAAACCCCAGAAACCTGCTATTTCAGCTTCCCTTATGCAGAAGATATCTGCAAGGGCTCCTTTCCAGTATACCTTAAACACAATCTTCTTTTTCACAAGATGTTATCATCAGTGACAGTTCAGGAGTGGGACAGTGGGATTGGTTCACTTCAGGTGCAAGCAATGAAGGGGAAGGGATATTATAGAGAAATTAAAAGCAAGAATTAATAAAACCACTGAAATTCTAAAATGCAGCCTGCTTTTTGTTCTCCTGATGTTCCCACAATTCTAAATATTAGTGATAGAAGATTCCTTCTCCAGAAATATTTTTTGTCGGTCTAAGTTCTAAACAACTAGTGAAGACTTTGATGGTTTACTAATATACTGTATATTTAAGCTTTAAATTAGCACATTTTCATTACTTGCATGTGAATAAACTTAGTAATCTACAGGAGAGTTGATTCAATTAACTCTCTGCATAGTCCATGACACACATAATTAGCTACATGTAATCCTCTCCTCTGGAATAGAAGTTCTACAGGTTTCAGAATCATTCCAGCTCACTTCATGCACAGCCAAGTACTCATCTCCTATGTTGCATATTCTTGCACTTAAGCAGTAGATTTGAAATAAACAGTGGTAGCATACTGGTTGTAAAGATCAAGAAACAGAACTCAAGTTATTTCAACTCTATCATTCTATGTGCTAATTATTCTCTGAAACATTGACATTTCTGTCTTTTTGGAAGTACTTCTCCATGGACTTACCCTTCCCCTCTTTCCAAAATAAAATTTAATTTAAAAATATTAATTTATTGATTTTCCATTTTTGTACTATAATTACTTTTTAAAATTTATTTTACTCTGTTTCTTTACTATGATGATTACAGATAAAAAGTTCAAGATAAGAATTCTACAATTCATCTTTCTTTTCTGACCATTATTAATATTTGTTATATTTCATGATTATTACAAAAAATAATTTTGTCCCATAGAAGAGGAAGGGGTATTAAAAATTGACTCACTCCAGATGTCAAATACTCTAGGTGTTCTACTATGATGTTTTAAGTATTCAATGATATCAAGTTTTCATCATAAACACTAGCGTACTATATTTCATGATATTTCTTTACCCAGATAGGTCAAAAACTAATCATTAATTTATTATTAGACAATTATCTTGTTTCAAGGTTTTGATGTTATTACTAGTGCTATATTAAATAGCTCTACACAAATTTTATTTCCATTTTCTGACTTTGCTTCCATCTAATTTTATGAGACTGCTTATAGGCAATAAACAGGGCCAAAAAGCAAGGCAAGATCACCACAATAGATTATCCAAAAACTGGATAATGTGAATCATTACTGAAGTGAACTCTTATTTATTCAGTAGTTAATTATCTATAAACTAAGTATCCATAATTTCAATGACCTACCTAGAGCATCCTAGAAGAAAAAAAGAAACCCTTAAGATGTGTTGGCTTTAAAATGCCTTAAGAATCTCCTTTTTATGTATATGCATCTATTATTTATGTGCAGTATTCTCGAACATTTCTATCTATCATGTTATGCAGAAGCTTTGCAGAATAAAATCTTCCTAGGCAGCAACTAGTCATCTGGGGCATCCTAATCTGCTCTATTTATTCATGTTTCAGTGCACACGCTAAATAAGAAATTGGCAAGATGATGCAAGGGGCTATGGATACTCAGCTTTGTTCTTCAGCTTGGAACCAAGCAACATTTCTCTGGGTAGTTTATTTCCTACCAATTTTCTGTGCAGAATATAAAAAGGATCTGATTTACTCCCACACCAAGGAAGCAGCCAGGACCTAAAATCACAATACAGTGCAATTGGACAAGGATTTTTCTGTGAGAGGCAGGGTGAAGTGGTGGTGAAAAGTTTGACTCTAGTGCTAGACTGCCTCAGTTAAAGTCCCACTTGCTGATTGGGCAACCCTGGGCTAGTCAGGGGCTGTACCAAGCTCTGGGATAAATGAACAAACAAGTTAGTCCCTGTCCTGCTGGAAACTTACAGTTAAGAGAGATAGAGAGAGATAGTCGAACAACTGAAAAAATCATTACATAAGAGAACACAGAACAGGGCATCCCGCCCAGCTTCAGGATATCTGCCTGTTATTATTATATTACTCTTTGAGAGCAATATTTCCTCCTATAGAAGGTTAAATCTTTTTGAAGGTTGACCGTACATACATATACACACATAGACTTTCACTCAAAGAGTAGATGTCAGTTTCCACTACTCTTTTTTTTTTCACGTTTTAAAACTTTTTATTTACATATTTAAAAAATTGTTCATTCCAATAATTAAAATCAAATGAACAAAAAAGTGGCACTCTGATTAAACTGCATTTTACAGCCTGCAGGACACCTTGGACCAGCTTGGTATTAACTCTAGACTTCACTGTCGTCCCACCCAGCTCTTCCTTCACCAACATGCAAGTTCTTTTCCTTCCCTGCCAGCCAGACAGGCAGATGGGAGAGGCAGGCATGGCCTTCGTTGTCAGTAGTTCTTTGACATGAGAAAGGGGCAGCACAGTCATTTAAATTTGATCCAGCCTCCTTGCATCTTACAAAGTTAAACAGCTGAAAGAAGTAAAATAAGAAGGCAATGCTGGTGGAATGTACAGTGCATATCGGCGGGGCACGCCTCACTACGACTCGCCTGCTTGCTTCCCCTGTTTGATCGTTTCCTTGGAAGGCAGTGGATTTTTCTCTTGCTTTTCTGTCTTCAATATCGACTTATCGAATTTCTCGATCTCAGCCATCTCGGGTTTGTCAGACATGGTTGCGGAGGAAACGGAGCGAGGCACGCGAGCGAGTGGAACCAGGTCTGCGCAGTGGTCACAGCCAAGCGCCAGCAGTTTCCACTACTCTTAAGGGAGAGGAGTGGGGGCAGGCTTAAAGCGAGGAAACTTAATTGTATCTGTGTTCTGCTGTGCCAAGCCTGTGTTATTAGATTTGCAAGATCGGGAAACCACCACATGCCTTGTCTAATGTCAGCAATTCATTTTTGTTGTGCAAAATTCACATTTGCAGGCCTCCCAGAAACTGTTATAGAATGAAGCACATAAAAGATTCATGCACATTCGGCAGTTACCTCCTGGATAACACTTCTCAGGGGATTGATTAAGGAATTTAATTTAAACCAACAGAACCAGTAGTATTTCTGCTGATCTCTCATGTAACTGTGTTAGTGAACATAAATATACATGCACAGGCTTTGGATATTCTGTGATTCTTACAATTATCTGGTTCAAAGGAAAGCAAACTGATTACCATATGCATGAAACTGAGAAAGAGAAAGTTCCGTTCTATGTCAGCAGTAGGAGGGAAGGTGGTTTTTGAAATATGGATGTCTTACTACTTTTATTTGATGTGTTTTCAATGCTTGTACAGAAAAAATAATTATCCAAATATCACACATAAAAGCAAATTGAGTGTGTATTTTTCTTTTCAAGTTGCTGTGTTCAAATTTTGATCAAAAGTAATGCTAGCTAACATAACCCCTGCAATAACATACATGTAATTAAATGCTAAGAAATGAAGGGGTCGGAATCCTTTTCTTATATTTATTCATCAAAATATACTTAAAATAATAATTATGTCTAGCATTATATTGAGTAGGGAAAGAGTTTTTCAATAATATCTTTCACAGAAGCTCAATATAGAAAATAGATAAAAAGCAGAAATTCTCTGGTAAAAGTGGCAGTTAGGTACCTAAAATCCTGACCTTGTAGATTCTCCATCAGTCCCCTGAAAGAGCCCCTAAAAAGACCCTGTATCTTTCAAGGACTCAAAAGAACATTGTTTGAAAACAAACTATATGATGCACTACTCTTTACTATACACTTTCACATTATTTTATCTTAACCTCACAAAAGCCCTGTGAGGTAGATCTTACCCTCATTTTACAGATCAATAAATCAAGATTGAGAAAGGAAATATTTTCCAAGATTATTCAGTTTATGATTTCCGTTGTTTGAACTCAAACCTAAATCTTCTTGCTCTAAAGCAGGGTTTCTTAACTTCAGCACTATTGATGTTTTCAGCTGGATAATTCTTTGTTCTGTGGGGCAATCCTGAACATTACGGATGTTTAACAGCATCTTTGACTTCTGACATCTACCCACTAAAAGCCAGTAGCATACCACCTCAGTCATGACAACCAAAAGTGTCTCCAGACATTACCAAAAGTCCCATGGGAGGATGTTTAACAGCATCTTTGACTTCTGACATCTACCCACTAAAAGCCAGTAGCATACCACCCCAGTCATGACAACCAAAAGTGTCTCCAGACATTACCAAAAGTCCCATGGGGTAGGGTAGGAGTGGGGGAACAAAATGGCCCCAGGTTGAGAGCCATGAATCTAAAGCCAGGACTCTTAACATGGATCCCCCAAAGGGTTCATGGATAAGATTCTAGGAGTCCTTGAATTTACATCTTTATTTTCACCAACCTCTATTGGAAACTTAACATTTCTTTCCATGATTAGTGTAGGCAACAGACCTTAGTGGTATTATCAGTACTTGTGACTTGTAAACAATAGAAAACACCATTATACCAAATTTCCTATCAAGTTACAGTTATTACAGGTATTTCGATATATTATTTACTTTATTTACTACCTCAAAATTATGGTAGATATTTGTCCCATTGTCCAATCTTATTTAATACCTTTCTAATGAAGCATATATAACCATGTTGACCTAAAAAGAGCCTGAGGCCAAATACATATAGCAAGGATTGATTGAGCCAATATGATGATTGCGTCTGGGGCATGCATGATCAGGTCACCCTGAAAAATGCATTCCAAAGAAGGCCAGCAGAGCTTAGCATTTCATAATCATAAGAAGGGTCTATGACAAAGCACTAAAAGCATGCATTGGGGAAAAGACAGCCTCTCCAATAAATGGTGCTGGGAAAACTGGATTTCCATGCATGGGGGAATGAAACTAGGCCCCTATCATTCACCATATACAAAATAAACTCAAAATGGATTAAAGACTTAAATGTAAGACCTGAAAATATAAAACTTATAGTAGAAAATGCAGGGGAAATGCTCCAAGACATAGAACTAGGCAAAGATTTTATGAATAAGACCTCAAAAGCACAGACAACAAAAGCAAACATAAACAAGCTTCTGTGCAGCAAAGGAAAGAATCAACAGAGTGAGGAAACAACCTATAGAATGGGGAAAATATTTGCAAAGTATATCCGACAAGGGACTAATATTCAGAATACACAAAGAACTCAAACAACTCAATAGTAAAAAAAAAAAATAACAAATAACCCAATTAAAAAATGGGCAAGGGAGCTCAATAGACATCTCCCAAAAGAAGACATACAAATGGCCAACATACGAAAAAATGATCAACATCACTAGTCATCAGGAAATGCAAATCAAAACCACACTGAAATATCATCTCACCACAGTCAGCCTGGATATTACCAAAAAGTCAGAAAATAACAAATGCTGGCAAGGATGCAGAGACAGGAAATGCTTATACCTTGTTGGTAAGATTGTAAATTAGAACAGCCATTTTGGAAAACAGTATGGAGGTTTCTCATACAGCTACAGATAGAACTGTCATATGATCCAGCAATCCCACTGCTGGAATATATACCCAAAGGAACGGAAAGCACCAGGTCAAAGGCGTACGTGCTCTACTGTGTTTATCACAGCTCTATTCACAAAGCCCGGATACAAAACCAACCTAAATGTTGATCAATAGATGATTATTAGATAAAGAAAATGTGGTACATATACAAAATGGAATGCTACTCGACCATAAAAAAGAATGAAATTCTGCCATTCACAGCAACATGGACGAACTTATAGAAAATTATAAGTGAAGTAAGCCAGGCACAGAAGGAGAAATACCACATGTTCTCACTAATATGTGAGAGCTAAAAAAAGAGAACAAAACAAAACAAATAAATAATATTAATAGTAAGTTAAACTGGTAAATGGAGAGCGAAGAACTTGTGGTCACTAGAGGTTACTTATCGTAACTTGTGCTTACTAGAGGCAGGAAAGGGGAGGTGGAAAGGTGGATAGTGAGAGGCTGGTTAATGGACACAAAACTACAGCTAGATAAGAAAAATAAGTCCTACTGGTGTACAGTTGATCCAGGAATTTATACTTACAATGACTTACTGCACGTTACCAAACAAATAGAAGAGAAGAGATCAAATGTGCACAAAGAAGTGATTGGGTTTTACAAGGATGAATATGTTGATTGCCCTGAATGGATCATCACACACTGTATACATGTATTGAGATATAACTCTGTACCCCATAAATATGTACAATCAATATGTTCAAAAAAAATTTTTTTAAAGATATCAAGCCTAGAAATCGTAAAAAATTTCTTAGGCTCTTAGGACAAAATACAACTGAGAAAGGAGCTAATTATGTTCTGGTGCCTCATTAGCTAATAAAACCCATAGAAAGATAAAAAATAAAATTAAAAGAAAGAGGAAATGTCAAAGGTGAGAGGGAAGGGCAGCCCCACCTAGTTAGTTTATTAGAGTTTCTATAGGTTGTGCATGATGTATAGATTTGAGTTTGTTACTACATGACATAAAAGTTACAAGATCCATTCTGGGGGCGGGGCGTATGGCTTTCTGGTGCCATTAAGTCCACTTCTGTGTAAAATGGTCTTATGATAACATTCTCCAGGACAGGTGGATGTGACTACTGAATTATCCCATATCTCCCAAGGCACTATAATTTAGTTGACCTGATCAGAGCAGATTTTTTTTTTTTTTGAAGGCAGACTATTGCTTTATTTTTCACCATTTATGAATCATCTCAGGCTACATTTTTTGATGATGCATATTCAAAAGACAATTGCTTTAGGGAGGAAAAGCCTTCCAAAATTCAAAGCAGATTTCTCTGATATTATATTCTATCCTTGTTTAAAACCAGAGGTTTTTTTAGTAACAGTATTTGAATGGCACCAAAATATTTTAATTTTTTTTTTTCGTTAAATTTTTATTTTGTCAATATACAATGTATATGATTATTACCATACGACCCAGCTATCCCACTGCTGGGAATATACCTAAAGGAATG
>NW_007728152.1:250716-253193 GCF_000696425.1 Galeopterus variegatus | reverse complement strand
CTATACTTTTTTGAAGTTGTTACAACAAGCAAACAGAAAGGACATTCTTGGGGGGGAGGGGAGAGAGGGAGGAGGGAGGGAGGTGTCAGAGCAGATTTTTTGATTATCGACCATAGTATATTTTTAAATTTTCGTTAAGTATATTTCAATACAATTGTTTTCCTTTGTAATTCTTTCTTTAATTTTTTGTGCCGATACATTTTCTAAGAAGGTGTCTGTTGATGATTTTACTTGACTGCAAAAGGGATTCATGACATAGAAACTTTGCAGACTCCAACTCTAAAGCCCCTGCATCTTATCACCTTATATTTGAAGAGGTAAAAGGTGCTTCTGTTCACTTACTAAGAGCATAGGCTGTATTCCACCTGCACTCAATTAATCAGGTTAAGTAACTCTCCAAACCTCAGTTTCCTTATCTGTAAAATGAAGATAATAGCAATGCATACCTCATACTAGCACTCATAATGTTAAGTGTTTAGCACAGTGGCTGGCACATAGCAAGTCTTTAATAACTATAAGTTATTATTACTGCTAGCCTCTTATAATATGTCCTCTGTTCAGATATAATTGTCCAGTAAATATTTTGCCCATTTGAAGTGGCATTGACAAAGCACAAAAATCTCTGAAATACATGCCAGAGAATATAAAATGCTTATGTTAGTCTCTCTCCTGGCTATTGGTGGTTAGCATTTTTTATTTGCAGGAAATATATAAGAAATGTATTTCCTTGAAGAGGAATTTGAAAGGGCTCAAAATTCCATTTGTTCCCAGATAATGGAGGATGGAAATAACATTTATTTCACGGTGCTGTGCTCGATGGTTGAGAAGGCAACAGGAACACTGACAACAGAAGTAAACTGAAAATTGTTGGACTGGGTGGAGCTCCAAGCCCCAGGTTTTTGCCTTTTGCCTGGCCCTCAGTGCCAATTACCAACAGACCCCTGCTGAACACACTTTTCCATCCCTGCTTCATTCCCATTGGAAAGAATTTCTTTTCTCTTATGATGCCAATTCATGATAAATGCTCACAAAGGCATGACAATTTCAGTTGCTAGACCATCTGGCTACTGGATATTTCATCATAGGTTTTAGAGCCAAGTGCTTCACTAGTTTCTACGGAAACAGAAGCTGTGGTGACAATTCGTGACTTAGATGAACTGTCTCACTGCTCACTAAAGATGGCTTCTGGGGGGTCAGCAAGCACAAGCTTCACCCGTGTTCCTGCAGCCAGAGCGCGGGGTGCTATCCTGCTCATTTTCGTGTCTCTTATTTGCATCCTCCCTTCTGAGGCACTTGGGGAACCAAATAGAAGTGTGACCTAAGCCTAGACAAGTCCTCATTCCACACTCTTTCTCAGAGAGAGATGGATGAATAGATGAATAGATGGATGGATGGATGGATGGATCAATTCAGTCAGTCAACAAACATATATTAAGTATTTAAACATCAGGTCATTTCCATGCTTAAACTCTTTCAGGATAAAGTCCAATTTCCTTACTTTAGCAAACAAGCAGACAAATACATTAATGTTCAAACTGCAGGCAGACATTAGTGAGTGAAATCAGTTTAATGGGTGGTGACCAGCATTTTTACAAATGGAAAGAATAGAATAGGATAGAATAAAGCAAAGTAAGTGTTAAAGGTAAATATTGCTTCGTGAAACTTTTGCTTCAGTTTTTGGCATGTTGTGCTGAGTTGTAAGATAAAACATGTTTTTTGTTGCAGAGTGAAAAAAAAATTTGAAAGCCACTGACAAGGAAGACCCTTTTGCCCACCTTCCAACCACATCTCTAAATAATACCTCAAAATTTATTTTCTAATCATACTGCACTTCTCCAGTTATCAAAAAGCATGTGTTCTCTTGTGGCTCTAGACCTTTGCAAGACACACTTATACATTCTCTCACTGCACGTCCACCAATGGCTGAATCACCACTCTCTGTCCTACCCATTGGCTCCTCTGGGAAGCCTCTCCCATCCCCATCAATCTGAGATGAGGTCTCTTCCAGATCTTATAAGCCCTTCATGCATCCTAGCACATATATACCTTCTATATACCTTATATATATTGTATATATAGTCTATATACATATATGATTTCTCATCTTTCACCTTTCTAACTACGTGCTCTTAAAGATCACAACCATATATAATTAGTTATAGTAGCCCAGCCTTTAACTTCCACAGATGACTGTGAAGAGCAGCCAAGTCTGAAAACCAGTGATCTAGTTTAGTTTTGTCAAAGTGTAAGATGCTTGTTGATGGTGGTGGTACACTGGATGACTTTTGGCTAGAGTATGGATTCTAAGAAACTTTAAATGGCAATAACATTAAATAGTATTGAATCACACAGTGGAGAAATTATTTCCTTGACAAATCTAACCCATCCTTCTGATTACAAAAGGAAGAGAAATATTTTGTTTGTTTGTTTGTTTGTTTGTTTGTTTGTTTTGAGACCGGCCGCACTGTGCTCAGCCA
>NW_007728152.1:210140-250409 GCF_000696425.1 Galeopterus variegatus | reverse complement strand
CTTTTGTTTGTTTGTTTGTTTGTTTGTTTGTTTGTTTGTTTGTTTTGAGACCGGCCGCACTGTGCTCAGCCAGTGAGCGCACCGGTCATCCCTACATAGGATCTGAACCCGCGGCGGGAGCGCTGCTGTGCTCCCAGTGCCGCACTCGAGAAATCTTTTTGATGTGCTAAAACATAAGTTTTTTAAAAAGTAAAATCATGACACTCATACCAATATAAATTAAGCACATATGAAAGATTTTATTTAACTCATAAATTAATAAGGGAACCAGTAAGTTGTTACAACCAGATTAAAAGAAAGTTCAGAGATGTTCAATAAGGTAAGAACAGGCAGGTGGTCAATGGATTCGACAACATAACAGTCAGTGGTGACCTCCACATACAGGAGGCTGAGAGCAGTGATTGAGCTGTGTGTCACAGGAGAAGCATGTGGGTACTCTTCCAAGTAGGGAAAGAGAGAGGGAAGGCATTAGCTAGCACAGGAGGTATGGTCAGGGAAAGAGTTTCATTACTGCTGTTTGGGTTTTTTGTTTGTACATGTCTGCCCATATTGTAAAACCTTGAATATGTCAGAGGCTAAAATGAAGGAACTATTTGAGGAAAGGACAAGTAAAAGATGTGAGACAGAATATATAATTGATTGATTAAGGTCCTGGCATTGGTGAGGGGGATAGAATTATGGAAGCAATTAAGAATTTACCTCAAATAGATGACTAAGGATAGGTATGACAGTATTTGTAGGGGAGGGGAGGAGGATTTGCTTTTTTTGATGAGGTTATCTTCCAGGAAATGTTCCATATGTGGCAGCTATTTTCTAGGGGATTTAAGAAGGATACAGATTGAGAATAGTTGCTTGAGGTCAATAGAAGAGAGAATCCACCAAAGATTATTGAAAGGAATGTAAAATTGGACTCGGGACCTGATTGAGGTTAGTGACCATGCATTTGTAGTGAAACTGGTCTAGACTGTTGTGCCACATTGTCCTTCAGTATTTGATCAATATGCAAAGATGGATTGTCAAATTGCTTGCTTCAAGATTAGTTTGTTCACAGTGATGGAGTCAATCAGTTAGGATGCATTCTGCTTGCAAAACATTGAAAATAGAACTAGATATTTAAAAGGTGGGTTTGTTTTGCTTACACAATGAAGTCTAGAGGTAGATGGCTGTGGGCTTTGGTTCAACAGCTCAGTGAAGGTAAGATCAGTCTCTGTAACTTTCTGTTTCTGTGGCCTCATTTGCACTTAATCCAGTAGGAAGATTAAGGAGAACAGATGGTGCAAATATCATCAATGTCTTTTATTAGGAGGACAAAACCTTTCCTAGAAGCCTCAGCAGACTTGCTACATATCATTGCCACTCTTAAAGGAATTGGAGTCCCCCAGATAGTCATAAGGAGGTTGAGAATAGGTTTAGTGTGTGCCAACAAGAAATTTCTACTCTGGAAGGATTCAAAGAAGTTGAGCCTAAATTAAAAAGTGGTCCAAATGATAAATCATACGATCTGGATATAGAGAGAGGTGGACAATACCTTAACCAAGTGATCTCACTTAGCATCATGAATAATAACACAAATGAATACTAAGTGCCTCCTGATTTGAAGCAATGGGAGGTACATAACTTCCCAAGTAGTATTCTTACCAAAGGTGTTAAGCCTAAATCTAACCTCAATAAGCAATCAAATAAATCCAGATTGTGAAACATTTTACAAGACAGCTGACCTGAACTCTTCAACTATGTCAATTTCATGAAAAACAAAAAAGGGAGAGGGACTAACCTAGGATAAAGAATACTAAACAGTTTTGACAATGAAGTATAATATCTAGTCCTTGATTCGATTATCAATTTTTTTTTAAAAAAGCAACAGTAATAAGTGACGTTTTGAGGATAACTAGATAAAATTTAATGTGGATGAAACATATTCCAAGTTAAATTTCTTGACTGTAATAATGGTTTTGTGATTTTGTGGTAGTGTGGAATATCCTTGTTCCTATAAGATTAATGCTGAAATATTTAGGAGTAAAGTATCATGATGGCTGCAATTACTCTAAAATTGCTCATAAAAATACTACATATACTTATGGTTTTATACACAGAGTGAGAGACAGAATAAGAGAAAGTGTTAAAATGTTAGTAACTGGTGAATCTAAGGGAAGAAAACACAAGTAATTAACATATTTTTTCAACTTTTATGTAGGCTTTTAATTTCTTTAAATAAAATGTTGAAGGAAAAAGAGAAGAAAAGAACATTTTGGAGTTTTAGTATATTGAGCAGTTTTTCTCAAATTATTCTTGATGTGAGCATGAGTGTAGGTGGTTGAAAGTGAAGGTGAAGGGCAAGTGTATTTACATGGAGCATAGCACAGCATAGCACAGTGTTTAAAACCTGGGCTCTAGAGCCATATCTCTTGGGTTCAGATCCTGACTTAGCAACTTACTGTGTGATCTTGGGCAAGTTCATCAGTTTCTTTATCTGTGACTGGGATAATAAAAGCACCTAACTCAGAAGGTTGTTTGCAGATTAATTGATAAACTATATAAAGTACTTAAAACAGTGTCAGGCTTATATCATATAGTAAGTGCTCCATAACTATTGGCAATTATTATTTTAAAAGTCCCAACTGTAAGGCCAGAAAGTTGGAAAGTCATGTATCTTGTGGTAAGCTGTATTGTGACCTCCTCACCACCATCCCAAGAAATCCTATGAATGTGCTATCTTATGTGGCAAAGGTACTTTGTAGATAAAGTGATTAAGTTAAGGATCTTGAGATGGGGTTATTGATCTGGATTATCTAAGTGGACCCAACGTAATCACAAGAGTCTTTATAAGAGAAGCTCAGAGTAATTTTTTACATTAATTGTGTAAATTGGATTTTTATATTAATTGTTAAAAATTAATTGTATTTTTCTACATTAATTGTTGCTGGTATGTATTAGTCCATTTCTGTTGCTTATAACAAAATGCTTAAAGTGGGGTGATTTATAAAGAAGACAATATTTATTGCTTACAGTTTCTGAGGCTAGGAAGTCTAAAGTCCATCTGGTGGTAACGACAGTGACCCAGGGTTCTCACATTGCAAGATTGTGGAAGCAGAGAGAGCAGAGGGAGACTAACGTCCTCATTCATTCTCTTTTTAAAGCCCTCAGAACCACACCCCTGACCACCATTATTAATCCATTCACTACTGCATGGTCCTACAAACCAATCACCTCTTCAAGGCTCCACTTTTCAATTACCATAATAGGATTTCCCACCATCTTAACAGTCACAGTGGGGGCTAAGTTTCTAATACCAAAAACTTGGGGGACACAATTCAAGCTTCAGTGAGTTTGGGGGGGACATAATTCAATCCACTACATTATGTGTATGTGATAAAACCATAGTCTTAACTCTTCAGACATAGGTCAAATAAATGTGTAAAATCTAGCATAATTCACAGAAAGGAAATGCAAGAAAACAAATTATATGAAAAGGGCAACAATCCCTTTTGTTACCTAGAAATAATTCATGTTACTCTAATCCTAATTTTAAATATTCAAGGACAAATGATGATAAATTAAAGCTCCAAAGATGCAGCCATTATTTCTGAACCCAAATGGAAATGATTCGGTTAAGAAGGAAATGTTATCTAGCCAGAACAAAAGATAAGGAATTTAAATAACATGGTGCCATTCAGAAGTTGTGTCCTCTTTTCTAATCTTTTGCTCCTAATTGCTTCCTGGATTTGGCCCCATATTCACTTAATCAATTAAGGCATCCCCACCTTCCTCTGCACGTGAAGTTCTGCCATCAAGCACAACATTCACAGAGGTATTGTTCATTTTCTACTGCACTGTAACAAATTACTATGAACATAGTGGTTTCAAACAACACAAATTTATCTTAAAGTTCTGGAGGTCAGAAATCATAAGTCAAGTTTTGGCAAAACTGCATTCATTCTGGAGGCTTCTAGAGAGCACTGGGTTTCCTGCCTTTGCCAGTTTCTTGAGACCCCCAGAATTACTTGGTCTGTTACCCTCCCTTGCATCACTCTGATCTCTGCTTCCTTAGTCACATGCCTCATGTTTTCCTTATGGTTTAGGCAACTCGCTCAAACCTACCAAAATTGCCTGATTTGGGAATAAGGAAAACTCAAACATTCTTGAAATCTTCTGATGGGTGGTAGGTTCTCCCCAGGAGTAGGTTTTTACCACAATACTAAAGATGCCAGTCAGGAGCAAGCCTGGTTATTCCATCAGGGCAGTTTGGATCAAGGAGGCTGGGTCTGTTACGCTTCTGTCCCCCGAGATTAACAGGCTTCTTGGCTGGGATCTTGGCATTAGACATGCAGTTACAGACCCTCACCAGCAGTGCTCTGTCAACTCCACCCTTCTATCTGCCAGACAACTGTGCAAAAACAACCCCATTGCCCATCAGTAGAAAAACGCCAAGCTCCACAGAGCAGGAGTAAACCAAGAAGTTTTTCTGCACCTGATGCATGTCATTATAAACTTCAATTTAGTGGTGTTTTCTTCCACACATTTAATCATTTCCAACAATATTCAGCCCACAAAATTTATACTAGTCCTAAACACTCTATTATGTAGATAAAAATATCTGTGTTTTATTTCCCTTCTTCCAAGCAGGAAATTATTTTTCCTTTTCTCTTGATAGAGTTGATATCATATAATTCTGAGTTATTTATATTCATTTTTCATGCAGCATTACATCACTTTTTCTAAGTAGTCCTAAAGTGGTATTCTAGCTGTATTTTCTTGTCAATTTCCTATAATGAAAGCTAATGAGAAACCATCCTTGGTATTTTCTGTTGATTCTTTTTCGTCCTTTGAACCTAAATGCCATAAAGATTGGACTGTGCAAGCAGAAAACAGTTTTTTAATTAAACAAAGGTAGTCTCAAACCAGACTGCTCTCAGAGGCAAAATAAAACTTTAATCCTGTAATGAAGAGATAATTGGTTTCAAAAATACATAACCAAAAAATATAGAACAATGGCATTTCAGAAGATGTGTTAGAGTGGTCAGGAGTTTGGAAGTGGTACCCTGTGAAATAAGGATCTCTTAACACCAGCATGCGTGAGTATATCTGCCTCTTTCTAAGAATGTCCTCTTGTAAACTTTCCAAAACAATGAGAGTAGTTGTAGAGCAGATTTCAGCCTAGGTTCTGAAGCAAAAGAGGCATAATTATAAAAAATTTAAATTACATAAATGAACTATGTAGAGTAAAAGTTGGGAATGTGCCCAGCATAAGGGTCATGGCAGACTGCTGTGTTGGGCTCATCACCCTGGGAGACCCTTGATTTTCATGAGGGACATATGGTCTACAGTTCTTTGATAGAAAAAATCTTGTTTTCTTCCAAATAACATTCTCATGTGAATCTCATGTTTACTATACATAGCTTCCCAGCATAATTGTAACTAAAGTTTTATTTCTAATTTAAACAGCTTTTATTTTTAACTGACTGGGCACTCACTAAAATGGTTTTAAAATCTATTGTTACATTTTCAAATAGAACACACAATGAATTATTTCAAAACTTATTTATGGCATCTGGAAATTTCTGTGTTTCTCTTTTAGTTACCTAACTACAAACCGCTACTTTATTAAACTTCCCCACTTTCTCTTCACTTCCATTGCCAGCACTAACAACAGGAGTTTGGTTTACACAGTGGCTTAAGGCCAGACACTAGTATAAAACTGCCTAAATTCAAATTGCTACTTTAGCATTTCCCAACTGTGTAACCTTGGCCAGTTCACTAGATCTTTTTCATCCTCAGTTTCTTCATCTCTGAAATAGCTCCTACAGTTTAGGCTGGATGCGAGTTATCAACTGATATGCACAGCATCATAATAGGCCTGGTACATAGTTAATAATTGATTTTTTTGAAGGTCCATTTTTTTCCACCCACACATCTTTCCCCCAAATAGTTTTCCTTTCTTTTCCTTGAATGAAAATAGCACTTTGCATTGAGATTCGATTGCTAGGGGGAAGGGAGAAAGTAAGCCAACTGGTCTTAATCACTAATTAATTTGCAATACCCATGATTTAAATTTGTGCCTGAGCTAAATTACAAATTAACAACAACTGGAAGAAGGACATCATCAAGATGGCAGAATAGACAATTCCCAGCTTCACACCTTCCCACAAGTAACAAATTTACAACTGTTAAAAAGCAAAGAGTTCCAACATGGAACCAGTGGAGCTGGGGGAAGAGGGGGAGAGACTCGTAGAGTTCATGAAGATGTGAGAGGCAATGGTCAGAGGGCGTAGGGACAGTGCCTATTGTTCTGAGCCAGCCCAGTACAGAGGTGAGGAGTAGCTGTAACACAAGCTGGAAAAAAATGCAGTGGCACCCTTTGCATAAACCCACTTGGAATCTTCAGGGGAAAGGAGGGTTTTAGAGCATACCATAACTGCCCACAGGCCATAAAGTCTACAGGCAGGATTCCCCTGGAACTGCATAGGAGCAGACAGCCACGACTGTCTGAAGAGGAGAGCCATCCAGAAGCTGGTGAGTTATCATGAGGGACACATACATGGACTGCCACTCAGGAAGCACTTGGAATGAAGGTGAGAGGTGGACTGCCAGGGAACATTGGGCACAATGTGGGCAGCTGGTTTCAGTGGAAATTGGTCAGGGCAATAGAACTGCAGGGAGCTCAATCTGCAGGAAAGACGCTATCCCAGTCCAGAATTTCCACACCGACCCAAACTCAGAAGTGATTAATGATCCTCATTAAAAGCCTTTCTCAGAGAATCAGCAGGTAGCAGCAGTCTCTTCAAACACCTACACATCAACATAAAGACACAAAGATGAAGAAAGAACAGAGACATATGTCACCACCAAAGGAAACAAACAAAGCACCAGCAAATGGATGCAGAGGAATAGCAGATCTATAAGTGTCTGACAGAATTCAGAATATCCCTCATAAGGATGTTCAGAGAGTCACAAAAAAATACAGATGCAAGATTAAATTATGTCTGGAAAATAGTTCAGGAGCAGAACAAGAAACTTGACAAATTGAATCAATTAATAAAAACCAAACAGAAATTCTAGAAATAAAGAATACATTATCTGAATTGAAAAACTCAATAAGCTCCAACAGCAGACTTAATCAAACAGAGGAAAGAATCAGTGAGCTCAAACATAGAATACACGAAATTCTAAAATCAGAGGAACAAAAAGAAAAAAAGAGTAAGAAAAAATGAAACACAAGTACAGGAAATATGGGACTCCTTCAAGTGAAATACCCTCCACATAATTGGCATACCCAAAGGAGAAGAAAAAGGAAGAAATGTAGAAAGAATATTCAGAAAAATAATAGCTGAAACATTTCCAAGTGTGGAGAAAGATGACAGCATCTAGATACAGGAAGTTTGGAGGTGGCCAGTCAAATCAATCTAAGGAGGGACACCCCAAAGCCCATCATGATCAAATATCAAAAACCAAACCCAGAGAGAATACTGAAGGCAACAAGAGAAAAGAAACACATAACAGTCAATGGAGCCCCAATACATCTGTCAGCAGATTTCTCAGTAAAAAAGCCTACAGGCCAGAAGAGAATGGGATGATATGTTCAAAGGGCTGAAGAATAGAGACCGTCAGCCAAGAATTCTGTATTCAGCAAAACTAACCTTCAAATATGAAAGAGAAATAAAGTCTTTCCCAGATAAACAAAAACTAAGGGAATTCATCAGCACTAGACCTGAATTATAATAAATGCTAAAGGGAGTTCTTTAATCTGAAAAAAGATGATGCGAAGCAGCAGCAAGAAAACATTTGAAGGTATATAACTCATTAGTAAAGTAAGGAGAGAGAGAGAGAGAGAGAGAGAGAGAGAGAGAGCGCACAGGCCTTGCATACCGCAGAATTCAGATAGTGAGGTTCTTAAACCTGCTCACACCCTATCATAAGCTTGCCGAGAGAGAGAGAGAGAGAGAGAGAGAGAGAGAGAGCGCACAGGCCTTGCATACCGCAGAATTAAGATAGTGAGGTTCTTAAACCTGCTCACACCCTATCATAAGCTTGCTCCATATCTTTCTCTTTGCTTCTCACTGTATTTTAAAGTAATTTAATACATCATGTGATTCAAGTATTTTAATATGGCCTGTGAGCCTTTCTGTTCAGTGACCTCTGGGAAGTTTGCTTGTTAGTGTACCTGGAAGCTACCATGGTATCAAGATAATTTCTACCATGACACTTGATCATATCACGTTCTTTCATATGCTTTTCCACATGTTTTATTCTCCCTTCCTAGGCCCTTCCTCTACATCTTTCTGGTGGATGATTAATTATGCTTTAAAACACAGATCATACTGGTCCTACTTTTAAAGTCTTTTCATCTCTGCTTTTTCTTCAGTACTGCACCTTGTGTTAGACAGCCTCTAAAATGGATCTCAATGACTCCTACCTTCTTATATTCACACCATTGTGTAATTCCCTTCTTTTGCCTGTGGCTGGACCTAGTATCTCACTTGAAATGAATAGAATACAAAATGTGATAGAACGTCACTTCTGAAATTAGGTTTTTAAAAGACACTGAGTTCTGTCCAGCTGGCCCTTACTTGCTATTTCTCACTTGAACTAATGGAAGCCAGTTGAAAGTTGCCCTATGGAAATGACTATTTAACAAGGAACTGAGAGAGAGCTCCAGCGAACCAGCAGCAAGGTAGTGAGGAACTGAACCCTACCAACAACCATGTGAGTGAGCTTGGGAGTAGATCCTCTTTCAATGGAGACTTGAGATAAGATCACAGTCCCAGCCAACAATTTGATTGCAACATTGTGAAAGGCCTTGAGGCAGAGGCATCAAACTATATCGAGACCAGATTCCTGGCCCACCAAACCTCTGACTTAACTAATGTTTGTTGTTTTAAGCCTCTAATTTGAGGGATAATTTTTTATGCAGCAATAGATAGCTAACACATTCCCCATATGCACTTCTACTCTAGTACTAATTACAGGGCACTGATGTGATATGTCTTTGCCATCCACAAGATTGTTAGCACCCTAAGGATATGAATTCTGTCTTAGTGATGTTTTCCTAAGATCTAGCAGCTCCTGGAATTTATTAGGTCCATGATTTGAAGGCTCCTTGTGGTAAGTAATTTAATTATAATCATGATAGCAAACATTTATTAAGTCCCTGCCTTTCAAGGAGATTTTCTAAATGGTTTATGGGTGTTATTTTATTTAATTAGTAATATTATCAAATCTTAAAAATAAGGCAACTGAGCCAAAGAGAAGTCAGGTAATTTGCCCGAGGTCAATAGCTGATGAAGCCTCTCCGTGAACACAGGCAGTCTACCTAGAACTCATATTCTTAGCCACAAAGATTACATCCATATCTTATACTTTTAATAATATACACACTTTATGGACATCTTATATGCTTTTTTTTATGCACATTCACTAGCATATTGCCTTGCATAAACATGATCAATAAATATGGGTGAGCAAGTGAGAGGCCAACAGCAGTCTTTTTTTTTTGGGGGGGGGGCTGAGTTTCTTTTTTCTTTTGAGCCAAGGAGACCTGCACATCAGCAATGAAGGAATTCTTTGACTCTTCCCAGAGGATCCATTATCATCTGTGATGATGTGAAACAGAGACAATCAGTCCACAGAGACCTTTCCAATTCCCTATGCTGTCTGAGTGAAAAACTAAAGAAATGCCACATTTTCAAGAGCTGTTTATTTTTGTCAGTTTTTGTTTCCATTTTGAACTTATTTTAAGTGAGCTCACTAAGAAAAAAAAAGTGCATTATCTCTCCAAAATCAGATCCAACTGACATACAGAAATCTTATTACATCACAGTCATAATCAAACCTGAAATGTTGGTAATCACAACTCAAAATTGTTGTTGGGGGTGGAGAGATTTCTCATAGATTATAACAGACCAATTGATGTGAACAACCTGCGCCTTCTGTCCTCAACCTTTAGCCTGCATTCTTGAAAAATAAGTTAAACCCTACCATACATAATTCCTTTTTCTATTTGGTCTTTGGTCTGTGCACAGTAAGGTAAAATTGCCATTCACTAAAATAGTATGTGCCTTATTTTTAGGAACTTAGTCTACCAATTAGTAGATTCAACTGTCATAATTATAGGAGAAATACTGTGTGAGCAATGGAGGCCCAAGTGTGATATAGGACAATTTATCAACCTTACTGCCTCAATATATAGACTGGTTGATAATTAAATTAAACAAGAAACAAATTACCTGAAAACCTGACCCCACCAGTGTGTCAACCATTTTTAGCCTTGGACTTATGAAATTGCATTGTCCAGAAGTAGAAATAAGATAGCAAAGAATATTGAGGGCCTTCAGATAATGTGACTCAGGGCTCTTAAGTTGTCCTGGGAATAAGAAAACCTAACAAATGAAATACGTGGCCCCAAAATTGCAGTGGGGAATGCTGAAAGACTGTTCTCTCCACCTCACAATTTTGTGTCAAAGTAGACCTCTGAAGCACATGTAAGACAGGATGGAACCTTATGATTAAGAAGATACTAGATCCAAATTAATGAAATAAAGTTGGGGACAAGTAAACACTGTACTTTAAAATAGTCTTACTCCTTTAAATTATAATGGAAATTCTGATTGAAAATACTATACTGTTGTTGCTTAATATCTTCAGGCAAAGTACCATCAGGACTCTGATAAATATAGAAAAACTAGAGAGAACTATTTTTTAAGAGTTTTGAGCAGTATTTCCCTTGAGGTTAAAATATGTTATTGAAAGCAAGGGTGTTGACACATTTCCAGAGACTTCCCACAAAGCTTACTGTCTTAATTCATATTGTGCTACTGTAACAGAATACCACAGACTGAGTAATTGATAATGAACAGAAACCTATTGGCTTATGGTTCTGGACACTGGGAAATTCAAGACCCAGGGTCCAGAATTTGGTGAGGGCCTTCTTGCTGCATCATGGTGGAAGGTGGAAGAACAAGAGAGGGCAAGAGACAGAAGGGGGTGGAGGCTGAACTTGCCTTTTTATAATGAACCCAATCCCACAAAAAGGCCATTATTCCATTCATGAGTTCTGAGCCCTCATGGATTAATTACCTCTTAGTGGCACAACCTCTTAATACTGTTACAGTGGCAATTAAATTTTAATATGAGTTTTGAAGCGGATAAATATTCAAACCATAGCACCTACACTCTCGGAAATATTTATAACATTTCACTTATACAAATTTAATTTGGGGCAAAGTAAGCATGTATTCTTACTTGACAATTCTTCACATGTAATTCTTACAAAATTATCCTACACTCTCGGAAATATTTATAACATTTCACTTATACAAATTTAATTTGGGGCAAAGTAATCATGTATTCTTACTTGACAATTCTTCACATGTAATTCTTACAAAATTATTTTGTAATTTTCAGGGGCAATCTGGGAAAACTAAAAGATAGTTTTACGTGTAAAAATAGACAAGGATATAGATATATGAATAGATGTAGATATAATCTAATTTAGAAATGGCAAAATCAAAACAATCATCAGAGATTTGAATATTTGATTAAGATAGCATCACAGGTGCCAGCTTTTTAGTCTTTTTTGTTTGTACATCTTAAATAATCAAAAAACATAATAAAGTCAACACAAAGCACAGAAAATTTTTTCTGGTAAGAGACAGGGTCTTTTTTATTTAGGTAACTGATTACAAAGAACGTAAGAATAATCTTTCACACTGTAGGGAAAGGTGTTAATCGGTAGATCAAGTAAGCAAAACCATCAAAATGAGTCAAACATTGCCAAAATTTTGATACATTTCATAGCTTATTGTCGGTCTCAGGTATTAGAAATCAAAGCAAATAAAATTCGCTTTTCGAGTTTGTCTTTTTATACTCTTTCCTTTCATGCCCTTTATGCTTGTTCACGTTCTGGAACACACCTGCTTTTCGCTTTAGAGTGTTGCTTCTTTATCAGGGGTCTATGCAGTTAGAACCATTTTTGTAATGACAATAAGATGTTAACAGGCAACGCACTCATCATTGCTTTCTTAAAATGAATCAGCAAATACATTTATACTCTTTCCTTTCATGCCCTTTATGCTTGTTCACGTTCTGGAACACACCTGCTTTTCACTTTAGAGTGTTGCTTCTTTATCAGGGGTCTATGCAGTTAGAACCATTTTTGTAATGACAATAAGATGTTAACAGGCAACGCACTCATTATTGCTTTCTTAAAATGAATCAACAAATACTTATTAAAATGTTTCTCATTTCCAGTATGGTAAATATTAACAGATTTGAAGTGTGTAAATGGGTCTGGAGATCAAAAATTTTAAGAACTATGGCTTTGGGATAAAACTTTTTTTCTAAATAATAAAGACACACACACAGTTGTATTTCTTTGTCATTATTGCTCCTGGAGTAGTCTCAGCCAGTCCTATTAATTACCACTTTTAACCAAAGTAATGAATTCGTATCTCACAAAGAAAACTAGGGGGTGGGACATTGAAAACTGTCTGTTAGACATAGCATTTCAGCTGGTGAGCAGAGCCTATGAACACACATAACACAATTTTTTTACAACCATATGTATAATTTTGGCATCTTTTTAAATTGACCAAAAAAAAAAAAAAACCCAGCGTTCATCAGCATGCCCTAAAGCTACAGCCACTTCATAGCATAAAAAACAAGAAGCAAAGGTACATGAATTTAAAAGTATGCTTAGTAATCAATGTTTAAGTATTCTATTTTACTTAGCAATTATTTAAGTATCTAATGTTTATCTATTAATTAACTCAATTTAATATTAGACCTAGGCTTTAAGCTAGATATGGTGAAAATTACCTTCAAGGTTACATACTACAAAACATAATTACTGTTGAAATAAAGTTTGTCAGAATATGATCCAATTTATTTGAGCACAAATTTATATTTTTCACAATCTTAAATATTATGTGTTATTAATGTTATATTTGATCAGTAAAACTGTATAAATTTAGAAAAAGCTAATCAAAATAGAATAAAATGTGTACTTGCATTTATACTTAATTAGGTTCACTTACAAAAGATTTGTCTTAATTAGGTGAACTAGGATCCTTAAAATGTTTCTGTGTTTGCTTTTTTAAGAAACTATGTTGTTTAAGTCTAGAACATTTAAAATATTAGTAGCACAGTTTTCCTACTTTCTGAGAATTTGGAAATATTTTATTTATATGGCACTTATTTATCTAAATTAACCAAACAAGACACAGTTCCTTTACATTAAGATGCTTTATAATCTAATTTATTAATACTCTCATTTAATGAGAAGTAGAGACCTAAGTTACAGGTGAGACACTAAGAGTGCCTATAAACTCACATCTGTACTTTTTCTGCAAGTCAAGAGTAAACACAGAAACACAAAACTCATGGTCCAGATATGGAACGGCTGCTTTCCATTCCACTGGCACAAGATTCTTAATTGTTTTGATCTCAAAATGGCCAAATAGACAAAACAAGCAAAAAAGACTAACAAATCAGATTTTCTGTTGTCTCTCACCCAACAGAGTGTAAAACTCTACCTCTATAATCCCTTAACCTATTTACATAGATCATTGATGGGCAGATCACGAATCCAAATTCCCAATTGTTGCCACCAGTAGAGAAGAACTTAATAGCAGTAAGCAAACCAGAAACAAAAGCAAAACAAAAAATCAGTAGAGAGGAGAAAAACAGAAAAATAAAGAGTCAGCAAAGTTACAGTCTATTGTCTCTTGGGTTTCACCTCTAAGAACAAAGAAAAGACATGTGTGGGTTTAAGTTTTTTGTAAAAGACACTTTTCTGGCAATACGTTTTACATGGCTGATAAGAAAGCCCACAGGACATCATGATGGGTTACCTCTAAAACAATTAAACATGATTAAAAATTTTTAGCATTTTTTCAAATACCAGTCAGCCATTTGCATGTCTTTTGCGAAATGTCTATTTATATTCTTTGCCCATTTTTAAGTGGGTCGTTTATTTTCTTACTATTGATTTGTATGAGTTCCTTATATTTTTTTGGATATTAACCTCTTATCAGATATATGATTTGCAAATGTTTTTTTTTTCCCATTCTGTAGGTTGTCTCTTCACTCTGTTAATTGTTTCCTAAACAAGTTATTTTTAGTATAATTTTTTTCCAGTTTATAGCTTAGCAAATAAAAGGTAAATTTATATGATATTTGGATTACCAATTGGACTGTGATCATATTCACAGTTGGTTATAACACTAGCAGTGTGACTGAAACCTACTTCACTTTTCACCTAGAGGATCTTCTTTAGGATTTTTTGAGAGCTTCAAAAATCTGCCAGGTAACCAAATTATTAACTATTAACTGCCTACGAAGTTAGCATGTTAATGATACTGACCAAAAAATTGATGTTTTAATTATGAAAAACAAAAATCCTTTCATGCTATGTAAAATCTTGCTTTTCACGTAGAAAAGTCCAGCCACTGGTCCACTCACATAAGATGAACAGGAACTCTGACACAGATTAATCACTGAAGTCCCCTTCCATTTATTCCCATGGCAAGGACAGTCTCTATTTTGCTCCTGGAAAGAAAAACAACTTTTGTACATTGAGGCCCCCCAGTCTATTGGTACTCTCAATAGCAAGGGAAGGAGTACCCTAATTCATGTTTATGTTTGGACTATTTGATGCGTATACCCGTGTTTTAGCCACTTCTCTCTTAAGCCAGATAGCATCTAAAATCATAATAGATGAGAGGGCCTGTGGTATTTGGCTTAACTTAAGCATGCTGCTAGCATTTTCATGGCTCTGGAAATTATCCAACAATAACCCGTGGTGGTTTGTTTAGCCAATGCACTCAAGATGATTGATTGTTAGTAAGAAATTGAGTCAGGATGAGGAAAATGAATTTTTACCATGAATGTGTTTTCCAAGCAATGTTGGCATAGTTTTTTAATAGAGACAACACACTGGTCTTTTTCTGTCTTCCTTAGAGAAGTAATGATTTCATTGTTTCCTCAAGTTCCATATTAATTTCTTTAATTACACATCAATTTTGCACCAGACACTGGGCTGGACCCTGGTAAATGAATCATTACGAGGTCATTTCCCCTGTGGTACTTATCATCATTCAAGCAGCAGTCACACAAGAAATAAGTGATCAAACGAATAAAAGTGTAATTGCAGATTGTGATGAGAAATGTGAGGAAACACATATATCAGTTTCAAGCACCAAGATCCATATAAGTTGATGGATTTCTTGACTGAAAGGACTCATTGCAGAAGATTATTATCTTTGTCCAGTATGAAAGTCCAATTAGGATAGAGTTGATGTGAGGGAGAGGTAAACTGTGTGTTCCTTTACTTTTCTTATGGTAATTCTGGGATTGGGAACAGAAAGATGGCTAGGCCCAGTTCAAAGTGATGTTTAAAATAAGGGTATAAGTGGAGTTATTTTAGGGTTTATCTGTTTGTCTAAGGATATCAAATTGGAGAATAATGGAGAGAATAAAATTATTTTAACATGTTGCCCTATTTGCTTCAGCTTTCTTTAAAGAAAGAATGACAAGAAAATAGACATAGGAAAGGGAAGGAGAGAGAGAGGAAGGAAGGAAAGAAAGATGGGAGGGAAAGAGGAGAAAATGGAAGAGAAAGGTGGGAAAGGGACAGAGGAAGGAAAGATGAACTTGGAGAGATTACTACAACACATCTTCCTCCCATCCTACCTTCTCTCCTTCCTCTACCTCTCCCTACCCAGGAGTAGCCACTGTGCTAAAATTAGCATGGATCATTTCAAAGTACATTTTTTTGCTTTACTACACATGTGATTTCCTAAGGCATATACACTATTTCCTTCTTATACAATTTTAAATTAATGTAGCTTTCTGTAGGCATCCATTTTAGTGTTTTGATTTTTTGTTTTTCCAGACAATACAATGTAAGGTATATCCACGTTGATACACGTAGATCTATTTCATTCATTTCAACTGCTGTAAAGTAACCCATTGAATATACACTTGAGTTGTGTATCCATTTCCCTTTGCCGGACAATTTGGGTGTGTACCCATTTTTGCTGTTACAAGGAGTGCTTCTCTACTTACGTCTCCTTGTGTGCAAGTGAGTAGGCACCTAAAAGTAGAATGGCTGGGTCAAGATGGGTAAGATGTTGTCAAAATGTTTACCATAATGAATATATTTACTTTCTCACCAGAACTGTGTCACTTCTAATTTTCCTATAGGGACACAAACATCTATTCTTATCAGGCATTAATTTTAGCCAATCTGAGATGGCAAGAAAATGGTGTCTCATTGTTTTAATTTTTAATTTCTTTATTATAGAAATGAGTAACATTTCTTATTTTAAAAAACAGTATTTTATAATAAACTGACACCTCTAGAATTAATTTACTTAATACTGGACTAACAGAAAAGAAAACTAATTTTATTTTGTAGCTCATAAATTCAGCCATTTTAGGAATTTTATGCTTACAAAAGCACAGGGACAGAAATCACATTTAATTGATATTGTAATATCTGTAACACTTAATCATGATCTTGAAAAT
This sequence comes from Galeopterus variegatus, assembly GCF_000696425.1. Classification (NCBI taxonomy): domain Eukaryota; kingdom Metazoa; phylum Chordata; class Mammalia; order Dermoptera; family Cynocephalidae; genus Galeopterus; species Galeopterus variegatus. The sequence continues at coordinate 233,888 of NW_007728152.1, read as the reverse complement.
ATATAAAATCTTCCCATTTTTGCCTTTTAGAATACATGATCACTTCTCAGTTTAATTTTGATGATTTTCATTGTGAACCCCAGAAAACAATTTTATTTTAATTTTTATTTTTATAATTTATACCTCCTCTCCCCAAAAATTTTAACAGTAAAACCATGAAAATACATGTCTACAGAGATATTAAATTCATCATATATTTTATTCTGCTAATTAAAAGGATAGTAGCAAAGTTAATTTATAATGGGACACTCTTTATTCCTGCCTGATACTTATTACTGGCCTTCTTTTAATCATAAATTTCTACGTCAATAATGATTTTGTTTTCTAGAGAAAGAATGATTCAGAATGATTCTAGATTGTAAATAAATGGATTAAAAAAACTTCACGCTGCTAAGTAATCAAAAAATTAAAATAACACATTAAAAGTACCATTTTTCATCTATGTAATAAAAAAAAACAGTAAAATATCCAGCTGAGCAGTAGGAAAGGAAAATCTCTTGCATTGTAATTTATCACAACCCTTTAAGAAAGTATTTTGGCCATATATATTGTAAGAAGCCAATTTTTCATATCTTTGTATATAATAATACTACTTTGGAGTTTCTATCCTAGAGGAATAATCCAAAATATGGCAAAGTCATATATCCATAGAAATGTTTTAGCCTTATCTTAGCCTTACTTTAAACTGGTAAAATTGAAAACTACCTAAGTGTTCGATATAAAGTATACTGTTTCCTATTAGAAAATTTGCAATCCTGATGTCAAGGAGGAAAATGTTTACAATATTAAGATTCAAAAGGAAGAAAAGAGAATTCTAAATAAGATTACAAACAAAAAAAAGCTTGGATATGGGGAAACATGAAAAGAAATATATCATAATGTGCTAGAAGTAACATTTTCCCACTAATTTTAGTATTTTTAAGAAATTATTGCTTATTTAAAAAGAAAAAAATAGTGCCTCAAGGCCTGTTCTTACTCCCAGAGGGAGTTAGGAATCTGTACAATTTGTACTCTTTCTTCATTTGTTTTTTGTTTTGTTTTGTTTTGTTTTCTCAGTGTAAAGCCATTGTCCTCGGAAATGTCCTTGGAAATTTTAATGCTCTATCACTCTTGAATCTTATTTTACTCCTTCAAGAATATTATTTCCAGATGACTGTGATTACCCTTCAGTAAACGCATCAGCTCTTTGTTCTGGGAGAGATAATCATGTGGCAAAGCAATAGAGCAGTTTTGCAAATAAGCCAAAAAAATTAATAACTGTGAAGGAAAACCCACGTCTTTTCTTTGCCTCTCAATTCTGAGTCCTTGTGTAACTGTACTGTACTCACTGGTTACCAAGTCAGGGCATTCCATTCAAGGTCAACATTTTCTTTGGCTTTACATGTACTTCATTATCTAGGTGCCCTCCCATAGTTTAAGGGCTTGCTATTATTTTAATTCCTCATAGTTTATCCACTACAGAAATTCCTGATGGTCAAGATGATGAGTGTAAAGACGTTCTGATTTGAAGGAGCCTTATTTTTTCCGCTCCCTAACACATATTTTAGCTAATCAGTTACTAGGAAATACTAAACATGGTAGAAATCTATATTCCTGATGGTCAAGATGATGAGTGTAAAGACGTTCTGATTTGAAGGAGCCTTATTTTTTCTGCTCCCTAACACATATTTTAGCTAATCAGTTACTAGGAAATATTAAACATGGTAGAAATCTACAATACATGTTTTTATACTCCACAGATAAATAAAGGATTTGGGGAAAATAGTCTGTCTTGAACTCAGCCGAACATCCACAGTGAAACATGACAAGGACTGTGCTGGATCCTGGCTGTTAATTACCATTGCCCAAGTATTCCTCTTTTTTGCCTACCCCCATCCTCCATTCTGATTTATGAACTGCTTTTCATATTTACAAAGTGGTTCATGAATCACCCTGGCCCAACAGAAATGAATAATAATGAGTGCATTTACACAACATTTGATATGTAACTAATTATCTAAAAATGACTGCCTGGGATTGCACTGAGAAGACTGTCATCAGCATTCATCACTAAAGTCTACAAAACAGAGGGGGGACAGAAAGCAGAAACCTGGAATCAAAATAATAATAATAAATTAGCAATGAGAATGCTATTTATTCAGTGTGGAATTTTAAAAGCATTACCAAAAAATACATAATGATGTCACCCAATAAATGCAAATAGTGGGCTATCATTAAAATTGTGTGCATGGAGGATAGCAAAGATTTAAGAAAATTCTTACCAAAGCATAACCAAAGCAACAAGTGAAATTTTTATATACAGTGTAATTTCAACTTGATAAAACAATATACTTAGAAGAAAGAAAATCAATAATAAAATTGAGGTAATGAAATTATGTGTCATTTTCAGTCCCTTATCTATAGTTTTCTGTATTTACCAGATATTTTAGTATGGCCGCATATTAATCTTACCATGTGTGTGTATTAGCAATCGTATATGTATTTGTCTATTTCTTTATAAGCATATAATTTGGAAATAATAATAGCTACAGTTAATTGAGTGTCTTCTATGTACCAAGCATTGAACTTGTTTTGTGCATGTAATAACCCTATTCCACACTACATCCCATCTATACAATACCTCTGTTTATGGAACATCACAAACCTAGGTTAAGGCACCTTTTGTCCAAGTTGCCACCAACCGAGTAAGTGAAGGATTGAATTCTCTTGCATTGCAATCCTGAGAGATCTTCATGCTTTCTAGATAAAGTAAACATTTCTCGATAAAGTAAACATTTCTCTGATACAAGCTATTTGGACTTCTAAAAAAATGGCGCAGATAATAAATCCCAAATGAGAAGTAAACACACCATACCTATTTTATAAAACAGAGAGTGGCTCTATCTTCTTTCTTCTGGAAAGTTATAGTATTGTAAAACAAAACAAAAGAAAATTATGAAAGCATGAATATGCAGTTGTGTATTTTGAACAGCAGTAGCTGTTCCTTGTAAATCCTGTCATTTTTATACTCATTGTTGATTGGCTAAAGGATATCCTGAGTTACTGATAACTAAATGAATACTAAAAATATGGTGAGGTCAACTCTAAATTTTTTAAATTTGTTTTACTGCTTGTGAGGCCACATATTCTCTGCTTAGACTCATTTGGCTGAATATGATAACTGGAGAGACCTTAGCTCTTGAGTATAGCATATTTGAATTTGAATCCCAGCATTATCATTTACAGTCTATGAAAATTTGAAAACATTTAACCCCATCAGACTTGTTTCCTTATCTTTGATATTGGGATGAAAATGTCATCAACATAATAAGGCTATTGCAAATAATAAACAATGCATGGGTGGTAATCAGAAAAAATCCCCTCCCCCAACAATGTCCATGACCTGTGGATGAGTAGCTGTTCCTTGTAAATCCTGTCATTTTTATACTCATTGTTGATTGGCTAAAGGATATCCTGAGTTACTGATAACTAAATGAATACTAAAAATATGGTGAGGTCAACTCTAAATTTTTTAAATTTGTTTTACTGCTTGTGAGGCCACATATTCTCTGCTTAGACTCATTTGGCTGAATATGATAACTGGAGAGACCTTAGCTCTTGAGTATAGCATATTTGAATTTGAATCCCAGCATTATCATTTACAGTCTATGAAAATTTGAAAACATTTAACCCCATCAGACCTGTTTCCTTATCTTTGATATTGGGATGAAAATGTCATCAACATAATAAGGCTATTGCAAATAATAAACAATGCATGGGTGGTAGTCAGAAAAAATCCCCTCCCCCAACAATGTCCATGACCTGTGGATATATCACCTTCCCTGGCAAAATGGACTTTGCAGATGTGATTAGGATTTTGAGAAGGGAAAATTGCCCTGAATTATCTGGGTTGTCTCAATGTAATCACAAGGGTCCTTATATAAGGAAAGCAGAAAAGTCAGAGACTGAGGAGATGTGAGGACAGAAGCAGAGGCTGGAGTGATGAGCTCTGAAGATGGAAGAAAGGGCCCATGAGCCAAGGAATGTGGCAGCCTCTAGAAGCTGAAAAAGGCAAGGCCATAGATTCTCTCCTAGAGTGCCTAGAAGGAACACAGCCCTGCCAACGCCTTGATTTAAGGACATCTGACCTCCAAAACTGTAAGAGAATAAATTAGTGTTCTTTTAAGACACTAAATGTGTGGTAACTTGTTACAGCAGCAATAAGGAACTAATACAGAATGTAAGGTGCTTAGCACAGTGCCCTGTCATACAGGATTCCAACATAACACTAGCTGAAGTCATTATGCATCTGTAGAGCTAGAAAAGAGTAGCTTAAACCCACAGCCTATTCTTTGTGGAAGTCCAACACCTCCCTCAGGATTGCTAAGGCTTTCCAAAGGGCTTATGTGATTTGGCCATCTCTAGTTTGAAAGGTCTGCTTTCACTGAATTGGTTCAATTTATAGAACACTATTCCATGAATGTTGTCAAGATATGGAATTCAGCCTCTTTGGATTATTCCATACATAAAAATAAAACATTTAAATGGAGTTAATTGTTTGTGTGTGAGCGTGTGTGTTTGTATGTATGTGTGAATGCAGTGTATGGCCGGCTTGGTTTAGGTAAATAGAAAAAAATGTATTATCATAGCAAGGCAAAAATTTTTAAATTGGATATCAAATATTACCGTTTTTAAAAATTTTTTTTGCTACTCTACTACTTTGCTTCTCCACACCTAAATTCCTTTTAAATCTACACAATAATTTATCTTCTTTTGTTTTCTTATCTTTCATATTTCATATCCTCAGGATTTCATCTTCAAATACCAAGATATTTTCCTAAGCGAACTAGACTTTCATATTTCATATCCTCAGGATTTCATCTTCAAATACCAAGATATTTTCCTAAGCGAACTAGACTACTACCTGATAAAATTTGGTGCCAACTATAAAGATAATATATATTCTTTTCTCCCTGTTGTAATGAGCAATCAATCAGTATTAGCTGTAATAAGAAAATCTACCTACTCATTAGTCATGACTTAGGCTAGCCCATCCATCTTTTCTCATCAGTTTCTTTGGGTGATATATCTAACATGCACTTCTACGTGCAGCCTAGAGGCCAAACAAGCCATAGGCCATTCTTCAAACACACTTCACTAAATGATATGGGTAACAATTTTATATGACTACGTGCTACTCGCTATCAAACTCACCAACCTTAGAGATGTAAAATAGGGCTCAGAATTTTCAGGCTTCCCCGCCCCCCTTCCTTATCACATGCCTTTCATACAGATTCTATTAGGTTGTGCAGCTATGTTATACAGATATCAGGTTTAAAACTTGCGATCTCTTTCCTATAAAATTGAAGGTTATAGGAAAATATCAAACATATATATACATAATTTGTTCATATATTTAAGTTTACATTTCTATTCACAAATGTGCCCCCTCCGTGTGTATATACATGTACACATGTCTATTTGTGTATGTGTACTTAAGTTTTAAACTACATATAAGCCAGGACTTCCCAGATTGTGTTTTGTCAGCAATGAAAATCATGCTGACCTTAGACATTAAACATATGCATGATTTGTGATTATAATGACTCAAGGTCAATGGCCATTCAGCATAAACCTTGATAAATGAATACTACAGCAACATGATTTCTTTTCATTCCAAAGTATCATGGGACCATAGTTTTTAACTAACAGACCATTATAGTGTTCTGACCTAACCTTCCAAATGTCAATAAATTAGATTACAATGTAAGCCATTCTAAATATCTTTGAAAAAAAGACAGATGATTGTTATGCTGTCATGAATTTACCTCTGGGAAACCTATCTTCAAAAGAATAGTCAGTTAATGCTTTTGCCTTTAGCTGGTTCTACCCTATTGTACTTTCGTTTGCTATTGACCAATAATAATATTTTCACACTCAGAACGAATACCTTGAGTGTGAAAAAGTTAAAATCAATACAATGTTGAAGCCCTCACCCATCCGGCTTTGTGATCTTTGGCACCTTTGATCCCATAGTAGATTTATACTATCAGCCTGTTTCAGCCACAGTGCGAGTACATTTCCATGCAGTTATGTTATTTAATTGTAGAGGTGACTAGCCAGTGCTGAGTGATATATTAGGCAAAGAGAACAAATGGAAACACAAGGAGCAATCGTTCTTGGGGATGTTCGTTATTGCTTCTCACCCAGAAGACAGACGAGCTGAACAGAGCTCTGACCAAGGACATCTGTCTTTTTGTTGACGATCTGGGGAGTTCTTGCTAGGCAATTTTGTTCTCACAAAGAGCTTATTCATTTAGCTCACATAACCATGAGCATTACAAAAATCTCCAAATGCCAAACCCTTAAATCAGTAGAGTCCAACACTCTGTTACATAGTTTTCTACAGGCTAAAACAGATTTGTGAATACCTGGTTGTGTGGGGTTCCCTGTCTGAGTTTCACCCATCACGGCCTTCTCAGAGACCTGGTGGGTCTCTGTTGCTGATATTTGTAATTGTGTGGCTTCCCTCCAACACTAAGTAATTTTTGGAGAGGTGGCACCTAATCCAAGTTGGGCCAATGAAATCTTCTTGGGAGTTAGAAATTTAGAACAGACAGACCCCAAGATGGAAGTTGTTTCACTCATGTCAGTGCTCTCCAGAGAAAATTGGGCGACTCTCACGTCTCAAGTCCCTAGAGCTGTTGATTCCTTCCCTTGAGGTCTTGTAGTAATTACTCAGCTCTCGTTGATATCATAATGGGATTTGGGAACAGAAGTAAACTGGCCCAGGCGATCATAGTAGAAAAACTTTGGCCATGGTCAAGCCTTGGCGTGATGTATAGTTTCCCAAGGTAACATCAATTATATGTCTAAATCTATTAATTGCTGAATGGATTGACCATAACAAATAGCATCAGTAAATTCAGTTATGCTTTCCAAAAGTTGGGGTTTTTTATTACTCACAGTTGTAGTACCCATATACATGAGACATTAGTTATTCCTTTTATAGACAATGCTTCTTTGGCTTTGAAAAACACTTTATAAAAACTCCATAACCTCAGAACTCGTGAATAAGTGGTTCAGTATAAGATTTCAATGCATGCCCTGATTTTGATATGAAGTAGTTAACTATCCAGATGATGTGAGTCTTAAAATGAGGTAAATTAAGTGAAATATGCAGACCAGTGGGTCTCAAATGATGTTCTCAAGTATTTCTAAAGCTCTTCAATGGTTCTGCAAATATTTGATTCTAGTTGCATTTTTAAATATTATAATAATTTTAAACTATAATAAGAATCATGTACACTTTAATGTGTCCTATGCCACATTTTAATTCATTCAAGACCATCATAATATTAATTTGTGATGCCAGGTTAACTTGTGCAGAGCATGGAGCACCAAATAGAGTTTCCCTGTAATTCATCATTAGGCACCTCTAGAGACCAGCCATCTATGAATGTTCCTGAACTATTTGCAAAGATGTCAATGATTATAGAGATGGTTTCTTGTCACAAGGGCTGGTGTTGTTGTTGGTCCCAATGAAGAGTATTCCATGCTTCATCATGTAAGATTTTAGAAGCAAATACCTCACTGTTTATTAGTATTTTCTCAATATGATACAAATAAAATACAACACAAAAATAAATTGGTGCTGAGGGAGATTTAAGACCGTAGTCCTCATTTTGATCCCTGCTTTCAAATATGTGTCCATTAAAATAGATATTAATGTTGGAACATTATAAGGTGATTTTATATTAACAAAACATGGCTTTTGCATATTTCATTTGTACTTTATATATTGAAGTTTGCTGTGGTTTCAATGTCCCCCCCAAGCTCATGTTGGAACCTAACCCCTAATATAGTGGTGGAATTCTGGATTGATGGTTTAATGGATTGTTATGGGTGTGGTTCTGATGGCTTTATAAGGAGAGCAAGTTAGAAAGTTAGCTCTCTTGCTCTTGCAATCCTCTCCATGTGATACCCAGCACCACCAGAGTAAACTGTAGAGAGTCATCACCAAGAAAAAGACCTCCAAAACCATAAGAAATGAATTTCATTTCTTTCTATATTACCCACTTTCAGGTACTCTGTTATGAGCAACAGAAAACAAACTTATACAAGGTTCTCTATAATGTTTCACCCAAAACCATAAGAAATGAATTTCATTTCTTTCTATATTACCCACTTTCAGGTACTCTGTTACGAGCAACAGAAAACAAACTTATACAAGGTTCTCTATAATGTTTCATTTTATTAGTTTTTACAAAGGGGACATGTTTGAAAACCACCATTACAGCAGGTTTTCTTAATCTTGGCACTACTAACATTTAGAACAGATCATTCTTGGGCAGGGCGGAGGGGAACCTGTCCTGTGCATTGTAGGGTATTTAGCAGCATCACTGGCTTCCACCCACTAGATGCCAGAATCAAACCTCCAGCCCCAGCATGACAATCAAAAATGTCTTCAGATATTGCCAAACGTCCCCTGTAAAGCAAAATCATCTCTGTGAGAAACATTAGCTAAGTCATAGGATTATAGGGCTGGCCACACTTCAGTAATTCCCGGAGAATGTTCACATTTCACTTTTTTTATTCATAAGAAGCTCTTAAAGAATATAATAGACAGATACATTTTAAAATATTTATTGTGTTTTTTATTTAGGATGTTTGAAACACTACACAGGCTATAAAAATAATGTTGCATAACTATATTTTCAGACAAAATATATTTATGATAATTGTTAAGTAAATAATCAGCCAATATGACCATGGGAGCAGGAAAGACTCTAGTTAAATCCTTTTATGTGCTAAATTCTGGAACACAAATAGTCTTCAAATTTTTGTAAAACACTTTGAAAAAAATTTTAATTAAATTTTAAAACTCCTTTTGCTCTTGCCTAATGCCCAGATAAATCTGATTAAATTGACCGATGTTCTGTCTAGGAAAGGCTTCAAAGGGAACGACCAAATGTTCATGCCTGCGAACTTTCATCTTTCATAAGGAAGGCCAAAGAAAAAATTGGAAAGGAGTAGGATTTTTCCTGATAGTACTTTAAGAAAGTGCCCGTACTTCTATTATGTTAACACAAATGACCTAATTAATAACTTAACTCCCCTTGGCAGCCTCAAAAAATGCTCTTATGTATATTTAGAACATCTTCATATATGAGAGTACCTCAAAAAGTTCATGGAAAAATTAGTATTATCTTTTAATTTCGTTTTCCACAAACTTTTTGAAGTACCTTCATATATACAGTATATATATTATATATGTATTATACATGTGGGTATATGTAAGCATATACTCTGTATATTCTATATGTATAAAACATATACAGTATACTGTAGTATAGCATATACTCCACATATACATACATATATATATCTACACATATGTACATAGAATATACACTGTACTACATTATATTCAGAACATCTTCATTTGAAAAAGTAAAAGATAGGAAACAACATAAATGCTCACCAAAGGATGATTTGAAAAATAAATTATAGTATTTCCATACAACTGAACACATTTTAGTAAAAAAATTTAAGACAATATTTGTTTATTGATATAGAACCAAATTAGAGATACATTGTTAAAATAAGCAAGGTGCATAACAACGTGTGTGGTAGGCTACTATCTAAGAGGTTTTCCCCCTGAGAAGACATAGTTGTGCTTCTATTGGCATAGTGTATTTCTAGAAAATTTCAAATGTTGTAGCTTCTGGGGATTAAGGTAGAAAGGAAACTTATTATTTAATTTGAATCTTTTGAATTCTTTAAATTATGGTTACACTCTTTGGGGGAGGACCATTTAATTTTTTTAAAAGTACTTTGTCAATTTTAAAGTGATAGCAATAGTTTGTAAGAGTGAACTAGCCAGATGAATTTCAGTTATTCTCAGACTCAACAGCCCAGGAAACCATCTCAAGCAAGAGAAAATGGAGAGAGAATGCAAGTCCTGATAGGCTTTCTAGAGTCAGGGTCCTAGGGTTTGCATAAACACATAAGCTCAACTGGAGCTGGTAAATATGGTGCCCACTCCAGTCTTAGGGCAGTGTTTCTTCCCTGGTGTCTTAGTCTGTTTTCTGTTGCTTAACACCATGAACTGGGTAATTTATAAAGAACAGAAGTTTGTTCAGCTTCTGGAGGTTATGGAGGCTGGGAAGTCCAAGAGTATGGTGGCAGCATCTAGCGATGGATTTTTGCATCGTGTTCATCAGGAATATTGGCTTGTGGTTTTCCTTTCTTGTCTTTGTCTAGCTTGAAAAGCAGGGTGGTGCTGGCCTCATAAAATGAGTTTAGGAGTGTTCCCTTTTCTATTTTTTGGAAGAGTTTAAAAGGGCTGATACCAGTTCTTGAACACTTGGTAGAATTCACTCATGAAGCCACCTGGTCCTATGCTTTTCTTTTTGATTACTGATTCAATCTACTTGTTTGTTATTGGTCTGTTCAGGCTTTCTATCCTTCTTTACCATCTTGGTAGGTTTTATGTTTCTAAGAGTTTATCCATGTCCATTTATCCACCTAGGTTATGCAATTTATTGGCATGTATGTTCATAATAGTACCTACAATCTCACAACATTTTGATATCTTGTTTCTGCCAACTGGGAAGTCTGGAAATGAAATATCACCAGTGTTATGATGTTGTTGTTTTTTCTCTCTTTCACCCTTGCAGGATCACAACCACAGCTGCATGTATGATGGATCTTCGAAGATATCCTCTGGATGAGCAAAACTGTACCCTGGAGATTGAAAGTTGTGAGTTACTTAAACAGGGGAATGAGTAAGAGGGATGCTTGCTTGACCCAGTTAAATTCAACCTTTCTCTGAGTTAATTGGTATGAGGATATTTTTAATACCTCATGAATTTTACAGTCCCCTGCCAACTTTTCAAGGGTTTCACAATCTAGTGACATTTTTCCCTTATATTGGTGGTTCAATGGTCATTTCAAAGAAGTTATCTTTTTGAACAGTTAGGGAAAATCCACTAATTTTAGCTTGGCCATTTATAAATTCATGGTTTTGCCTTTTCAGAGTGGAGTTTCTCCCAAAGAATTTCAATATCCAAGCTGTATTAATAAGAGAGGGAAAGCATTTTAATACAAAAAGACTTTGTGAGATTTTTTTCAGGTGGGGGGGTTTCTATCATTTGTCAACCTAAAGGATTGTAAATTGTTGTCTTTTAGGAAAACTCTGTGGTAGGGTCTTGTGTGAATGTTGTGTATTTCCCTATAGAAAAAAAATGATAAATGGCATTCATGGGGCTCATACTTTGAGCCAAAGACAATATTTTTCAGGTGTAATGATTGATTTTGGTTTGTCCTCTTTGGCTGATTGTTTTATTGATTGTTTTCTTAGCAAGTTGAATATTTTAGTCACTAAGACTTAATCTGATTGACTGTTTTTGTGTCACTGTTTCTCAGCCATCAACCTGCAGTCATTTGAGCCCATTAATTGTGAGTAACAGAGCTAGGTCATTTCTTGGTTTTCAGAGATGCGGAAAAGTGCAAAAGCTAATTCAGACCATTGCTATGTCACTTAATGTAATGTGAGAAATCAACAGATATTTATTTAGATCATCTAAAATGCTTTCTATATCTAAACATCAAGAAGGTAAAGAAAAATGTGGAAAATTCCAGGTGATCCTATATTATTGAAGAATAGATGTTTCTCTAATGTCTGATTACTAAGCAATTACATTAATTCTCTAATTCCATTGTATATAGACAAAGATATAGCTATATAGATTTAGACATAGACATTGATCTACTACCATTAGAACATGCAATGAACAAGAAAATTTATGAACTATTATTTAATATTCTAATTTTAAAGCTCATTATATAAAAAAGTTGATAAATATTGAAACGTGTTAATATGTGAAAGTATTGATGATGACTTTGGATTTAAATGCCAAAGATGACTAAATTCAAAAACCACAGGAATGAATTACAAACCCAATCATTTATTAATGGTTAATAATGTTTTATAAATAATGCAGAACCTTAGTTCAGCAAGTGAACCATTACTTTTGAACTGTTATAGAAAGAGAAGGATAACTCATGGATTGTTCATACATATAAGTTGCTTTTTACTCTTGATCTCTCTTCTATTGACTTTGTAATTTTATTCCTTAGCTTCTGCTTGAAAGCTTTAGGATATGACAACCTCTTGAAATTCCAAGATCTAATGGCTTACATCATTCACTTAAAGTAACAATAAATTTTGACAAGTATTTGAACTGATTCTGGTTGTAAATTTCAAGTGCTGAAATAATTCAGCATCTTTTCCCAAAATGCATATTTGGTTTTATAATGCATACTGAGTTTTCCTACTATTAGAGGTTGACATTTTTCTCTAAATTGGCAAGCTTCTTTATTCATATTAGAAAACAGATGACTTTTGGATCCATTTATCATATTGTAAAATGATCAAAAAAGAAACTAAAAATGAAACAGAAACTAAATGTAACTTTTGTAGACCAGACATGAGGGAAGATCAAACAGCAGATAGTCCAAAGTAATCATAAAATATGGTATGAGACAGCAGGTGGTAACCCAGGCATATGCAACCATTGAGGCAATTCAATAAGATGCAACCAGTTATCTGAACAGATGGATGGGCATAGTAACTGGGAATCTAAAGCCAACTAATATCTGAGAATGCAGGCAGACAGTAACCATCACTAAAGTGATCCAGCTGCAGGTCCCAGAACTCCAGTCCCTAAAGATACTTACCTAAAACAATGCAGAAACTCATGTCTGCAATAGTTTGTGTAATGAGAAGTCTTTTAATGCAGGAACTTGGGAGAAAGGGAAAAAAGGTGGAACTGCCTTCTATTTGCCAAACTAAAGCTAGGTACTGTATAATTAAAGATACTTACCTAAAACAATGCAGAAACTCATGTCTGCAATAGTTTGTGTAATGAGAAGCCTTTTAATGCAGGAACTTGGGAGAAAGGGAAAAAAGGTGGAACTGCCTTCTATTTGCCAAACTAAAGCTAGGTACTGTATAACACCTCTATGACATAAGTATTTATGACAACATTTGAGAGATGATGTATCTGAGACTCAGAGAAGTAAAATAACTTACCCAGGACCACAGGGCAAGGATAATTGTGGGGTGGGGATTCAAATCCAATGTTCTGCTCTTCATCATAGAATTCTGCAATCAACAGGTGAGTGAGGAAGCAGAGCATCAATGCTTGAAAGTGTGGCACCAACTGGAACCACTCTCAGCTAGGTTGGGAATGCTGAATCAACCAGACTGGTCTGTATATCCTAAAATTATTATTTACAGAGATCAGAATAGATCCCAGAAACTGAAGCAGAACTTAGCTTTTAGATTAAGGATCAAATGATTGAAGCTGCAGAGAGAAGGGAGCCTATGGATGCAAGAAGCCAAGCAGGTCCTAAATCCATTGATGTTATCCTTTAAAAAAAGCCTTAGATGGGCCGGCTCGGTGGCGCACTGGAGAGTGCGCCGCTTCGGAGCGCGGTGGCGCTCCCACCGAGGGTTCGGATCCCATGTGGAGACCGGTTCCTGCTCACTGGCTGAGCGCGGTGCAGGCTCAACACCGAGGGTTGCGATCCCGTTACTGGTCAGTAAAAAAGACAAAAAGGAAAAAAAAAAGCCTTAGATGACAACATTGCTTAGCTTTGACATTTTACTTAAAGTGTATCTCTTCTTAATATATAAACCAATGTAAAGAGATCTTAAATCTTAAGAGTAATAATTTCAAGTGGTAAAGTAACATATGCCAGTAATACAGAGTTTGAATGAGCTTTGCTTGTTTCTACAGAAGTTCATAATCGATATGTTGCTGAGTATTAATAAATCCTGAGTATGTTCTTCATTTATTTTTTTTAACTCTTCATAAAGAAACATATGTTATTTTCTGAAACAGCTCTCCTTGAATTGACAATATGTCAAGACTATAACTGAGCTTTAATGTGATTACAAATGAGAGGCTCTAAGTGTCAGCTGGGAAATAAGAATGATAAAGTAGACATTCCACCAAGTAAGATTGAACAAATCATATCTTTGTGACCAACAGAGTGGAAAGTTGGGCTACCGTACAAAATTTACTAATTTGTATGCTCTTCCATCACAATCCCAAGGCTGGGAAAATGTTTTCCTTTGAGACAAATTAAAGATGTTTTGCTTATCTTTAATGTCATCTAATCAAGTACAATTGGAAAAGCCATAAAGACTTTTTAAATTGAAAATTTACTTGAACTTGGAGCAGATTAATAGCTTCATAGCCCTGGGATGCTATAAAATGAGTTAATGGAACATAGAAAAATCAATCGAGGAATTTAGTATATAGATGATTTGGAATTTGAAATCGATAATGATATCATGTGAAGGTTTGATAGCCACAAGCCACATGGAGATATGGATAAGAGCTTGTGATAACAATCACAGAGGAGTCAGATGCCTTGTCCCATGCTCCGCAGTGCAAATTAAGGACCCTAAAATCTGGACCCTAATCTCACCCTCTCACTTTCAGCAGATGATGTTACCTCTCACTACACCCAAAAAAGAAGAAGCCATTTCAGGCCTGAAATCTCCCTCTATTCTCCACCATCTTCTAAATCTTTGGTATATAGACACAATGGAATACTATTCAGCTATAAAAAGAAGTGATATCCTACCATTTGCAGCAACATGAATGGAACTGGAAACCATCATGTGAAATTAAGTCAGTCAGGAACAGAAAGAAAAATACCACATAATCTTACTCACATGCAGAATCTAAAAAATAAATAAATAAATAAAAAGTGGTTCTCATAGAAATAGAGTAGAATAATGGTTACCAGAGGCCAGGAGGGGAGGGGGGTGTGGGGGGAGAGAAAAGGGGTGGGCTAACAATACAAAACTACACTGCCTACCCTAAGTGAATCATTGTGCAAGATATGCATGTATTGAAACAACACACTGTACCTTACAAATATGTACAAGTGAATGTTAAAATATTTTTAAAAATAAAAATCAAATCAAAGAAACTTCATTATTCACCATTCTGAGTTAGCCTCCATATTTCAGAGGAAAAGGTGCTCCTGTTCCTTTCTTAGGCTGACTATGTCTCCTATGTCAGGATTCCATCTCTTTCTTCCTCCTGTGGGAATTGACGATTTCAAGTCCACACACCCCTCAGTTATGATCTCTCAGGTCCTCGGTGTCACCCTTTTTAACAATCTCTTTATTCACAGCCTGTAAACAAGCTGAAAATTCCTCTCATTATAAAACACCTTCACCCTACCTTCACATCCCCCTCAAGCTTTTTTCAAATCCCTCTGCTTTATTTTCTTTTCAAACTGCCTGAAAAAATGGTCTATATTTGTTGTCTTTGCCTCAACTTCCTCTTAACCCACTGCAATCTGACACCTGCCCACCCACCACCAACCTCCGCTAAAACTGTTCTTAGAGATGACCCAGAGGACCTCTACATTCCATCTTTATTCCAGTTATTACCAAATTTCTATATCCAGCTCAGATCTTTCTGAATCCCAGATTGATGTAGAAAGCGATTTTCTTAGGATATCTATTTTGATATTTCAAAGGCATCATAAACTTACTTTGCTCAAAACTTAACTCTCAATTTTTCCCTTCCCATTGAATTTCTTTTCCAGTCTCCTTAATCTCACTGTCCAACCAGAATCCTATGGTTCATTGTTGACATCTCTTTCTCTCACACACTCTTTCCATTCCGTATTGTCAAGTACCATTGTTCTTCCTGCAAATTATTTATCAAGCCCTTCCATTTCTCTCCAACCTCACTGCCACTATTCTTCTCCAAACTCTCATTACTTCTTACGTGGACCACTGTAGCAGTCTCTTTATTGGTCTTCCTGCTTTCACTCTTGACTTCCTTCAATCCAATCTCTACCCAGCAACCAGAGTGATCTTTGCAAGATGTAAATTGAATCATAGTACTTCCCTGCTTTAAAGTATTCAGTCTTCCTATTACACCAGGAAAACTGACCACACTTCTTAATTTGATCTTTGAGTTCTTATGTGACCTGCCCCCTCAATATCTCTAATCTCATCTGTCTGTAGTCATGCTTCCTGCACTTAACTCCTACACCTCAGAATTACTTTTTTCTTGTAGACCAAGCTTTCTCTTACCTCATGATCTTCACCATCTTGCTCTTTGTGGATGAAATGCTTTTCCCCACCCCAATTCTTCTGGTTTTCCTCCTCTTATCCTTTATTTCTCACTTCACATGCCTCCTCCAATATCACCATCTTGCTCTTTGTGGATGAAATGCTTTTCCCCACCCCAATTCTTCTGGTTTTCCTCTTCTTATCCTTTATTTCTCACTTCACATGCCTCCTCCAATGAGAGGCTTTCCTGAGAATCCAATCTAAATTAGGAACCCCGATTTATTCTCTTTCAAAATGCTCTGTTAGTTTCCCATTGCTGTGGTCTGAATGATGGTGTCCCCCAAATTCATATGTTGAAAACTAATCACCAGTGTGATGGTATTAGGTGGGGCCTTTGGGAGGTGATTGGGCCATAAGAGCAGAGCTCTCATAAGTGGAATTAGTGCCCTTATTTAAAAAAGGCCCCAGAAAGCTGCCTTACCTCTTCCTCCATATAGGGACACAGCAAGAAGGTGCCATCTGTGAACCAGAAAGCGGACCCTCATCAGACACCAGAATCTGCTGGTACCTTGATCTTGGACTTCCGTGCCTACAGAACTATGAGAAATAAATTTCTGTTGTTCTTAAGCTACCTAGTTTATGACATTTTGTTATAGCAGCCCAAACAGACTAAGACACCTATATAGCAGTTACTAATATTTGTTTATTTCCATGTATATGGTTTCTTCCCCCTGTGGATTATAAACTTCCCATGAGGGAAGGGATCATTGCTTTGTTCACTACTCAGTAATTATAACCTAACCTAATACATGACAATACATATTTGTGTAGTAAATTTATGCTAAACTTCTTGGCTTTTCAAATCTTTTAAATTTTGGAAGTTAAGTCTAATTTTAACTTTTTTAGATAAAATTTAAAGCAGAGATTTTTATGTGCAATAAAATATTCTCTCATTTATATAATTTTATATTCATGCTTTAAGACCATCTTAAAAATTTAAGGTTTTAAATGTGCCAGCTAAGAGCCAGATAAGGAAAACCTAACATTTTAATTACATTAGGAATTTTGATAGGCTGATAAATGAAATGAAACTATGATTTTTTTTTTTTTTTGCTTCACCATGAGTCATTACTGTCTATGTCCCTCCTACCTGAACTACAACCAAATTATCAAAGGTAATATTTAGTGATATCTTGTTACTTTTATAGTGATTTCTTACTAAAAAAAATGGTTTAGCAAGTTTTAACTTAGGCATTGTCTTAATGTATTCAACTTATCAAAGGTAATATTTAGTGATATCTTGTTACTTTTATAGTGATTTCTTACTAAAAAAAAATGGTTTAGCAAGTTTTAACTTAGGCATTGTCTTAATGTATTCAACTTAATAAACCATCCACTCAATTTTTCTGTTAGTCTCAGAATATTGTCATTGTGTTCATTTAAATGCCATCCTTGTAACAACATGAATATGAATGTCATGCAATAGTCATATTTATTTCCAAAACATAATTATTTTCTTGCCCACAAAAATAGTATGTGATAAGAAAAAATGTGTTGCCTAACAAATTCCCCGAGAAAGTGTGAAGTTTACAGAATTGAAATGCTAAGTTTAATTTATGTAATGTACCACATTAACACCTGGAAATAAAATCAAAATAAGTATAGTGTCCAGACATGAGACATGAATAGTTCTACAGAAGTCTGCCCTTGTACAGCCACGTCTGGATAATTGTGTCTAGTTCCTAATACCATATTAAGATCATTTTATCCAGAAAGAGGAGACCAAGATATCCAGGAAGAAAAGTTTAGGGAGGCATAACAGCCATTTCTGAATATTTTAAATGATATTGTGTAACAGATAAACCTATGGTCAGTGTTGTCCAGCATATTACTCAGGGTTCTTCAGAGAAATAGAGCCAATAGGATGCAGAGAGAGAGAGAGAGAGAGAGAGAGAGAGAGAGAAATTGAGAGATTTATTATAAGAAATTGAGAATCGGCTCATGCAGGTGTGGAGGCTTACAAGTCCTAAGATCTGCAGGACAAGTTGGCAAGCTGGAGAGCCAGGGGTGTAGCTCCAGTCCCACTCCAACGGTCTGAGAACCAGGAAAACTGATGGTGTAGTTCCAGTTCGTAGGTCAACAGACTAGAGACCACGGAAGTTTTGGTGTTTCAATTCTAGTACAAAGACAGGAAAAAGCTGATGTCTCAATTTGAACGTAGTCAAGCAGGAGGAGTGCTCTCTTACTCAGGGGAGGGTCAGCCTTTTTGTTCTATTCAGGCCTTCAACGGATTGGATGGGGCCCACCCGCCTTTGGGAGGACAGTCTGCTTTATGAAGTCTTCCAGTTTTAATGTTATCGTCTCCATTAACAGAGTCATCCCAGCCACATTGTCAAGGAAATTAGCAGCATTGGATATCTCCTTAGATAAATTTGATTTTGCCATATGCAGTAGAGTATTTAATGAAAATGAATATTTCACATTTATGTTCATAGAAATGTTAATGAATTTTAGTGCCTGTAGCTTTTTTGATGAGCAGAGGGCTGGGTGTAGGGAGGAAGGAAATATTTTCCGAATTAATTTATTCCTTTTTTCCAGCCTGCTTCTTTGAAACTGTGAAAAAGCACTCTCTCTGAAAAGTCTCTGATCTTTTAAAGTTATAAAATAAAAGCCAGTGAGGGAATAGAGTTCTTTTTATGAAAATTAGTTTTGCAGTCAACTTTACTATAAACTTAGCTTCATAGCTGTTCACTTCTACCCTATAGAAAGTTTACTTTCTACACATGGGCAAGTGGCTGTGTAGATTGATGAGGATATCTCTGATTTACAGATTTAGAATTTTGGAATTTTCTTCTCTTCTTGATGTTCTGATAGATGACATTTTGATACTAGCTCCCAAAGAGAAAATGTAAAATAAAACTCATTGTTTTATCTAAAGGTTTTAGGGATTAACCAAACACTGAAGGACACATTTCATAATGGAATTTGATCTTCCAGAACTGGACACTGGGCTTTGGTTCACTTGAAATCCAAACCTGATAACAATGATAACTGGTATTTATTGAGTACATGTTATGGGCCAGGTACTTTACAAAGATTTCCCGTTGAATCCTCACCACAAGGAGGAAATCAAAGCATTGACATAGTAACTTGCCTCAAGTTACAGAATTGTAGGGTTCAAATGAAATTTGAACTTGGGCAATCTGACTTACCTGAGTCTAAGATTTAGCCCTCATATTGTAGCCTCTTGAGGAAACTGCTTCTTCATAAAAAACCTTTGCTCTATCTTCCCCACTGTGTGTGAGTCAGGTGGTTTTTAGGCGTGCTCTATCTGGATGGGAAGCAGACACCTGAGAACAAAGCAGATTTTAAT
The DNA here is from genome assembly GCF_000696425.1 of Galeopterus variegatus. Classification (NCBI taxonomy): domain Eukaryota; kingdom Metazoa; phylum Chordata; class Mammalia; order Dermoptera; family Cynocephalidae; genus Galeopterus; species Galeopterus variegatus. The sequence goes on along the minus strand of NW_007728152.1, from coordinate 214,419 downwards.
CATTCCTTCTCCTATTTACTGAATCTGTCCCAATTCAATTCTTTTTTTATCATTATTATTTATTTTTTATTTATTTATTTATTTATTTTTTGTCTTTTTTTTTGTGACCGGTAAGGGGATCGCAACCCTTGGCTTGGTGTCGCCCGCACCGCGCTCAGCCAGTGAGTGCACTGGCCATCCTTATATAGGATCCGAACCCGCAGCAGGAGCACCGCACTCCCTGCACCGCACTCTCCCGAGTGCGCCACAGGGCCAGCCCCCAATTCAATTCTTAAGTGAGCTTTGATTTTCTGATATTCTTGTACTGACTGTACTTGTTTGTATAAAAAGGTAGATTTCTCTCAAAACTCCCACTACATGACTGCAGTGATTCCAAATCAATTGTATTTCCAGTCATTGGATTATGTGCATCTACAATTTAGACAAAAAATATCACTGAATCAAGCTGCTCTTACCTTAGGAACTGTCAGAGCAGAAGCCTGTCACTCACCTGAGATGCTCCTTCCAGTGCTTGTCAAATATTCACATGCTTACAGAGATCCTATTAAAAATTCAGATTCTGGGCCAGTAAGTCTAGGCTAAGGCCTGATGGTCTGTAGCTTTAACATGTTCCCTAGTGAGGCCGATGCTATTGGTCCATGGACCACACTTTGAGTAGTAAGAATCTGGAGTCAATAAAAGAAAAACCTGTCACACCTGTGCTCTTCAATCTACTTCCCCAGCCTGTTCGCTTCCTACTGCAATTTAAATAATTAGCTAAAAGCCTTTGTCACACTGGTTGCTCAGCACTTGATTCTTGATTTGAAAGAGTTTGAGTTTAAATTAACTCAAGGCAGAAAAGTCATTTTCAGGTGACTGAAACACTGAAATCTGAACACCTCAAATTTTATTAAGTAACATTTGTGGCTTATTTTTTTTTATATGTGGAGGATTCCCGGAAATATAGTATGTCATTAGTACTCTTAAGCCCACATTAAAAATAATATTTGGAAGAATATTTTCTATGTAGAAGAGACTTATTTCAATACAGCAAAAAATAATATAAAACAGTCTATTTGATTTTTTTTGACTCTGTCCACACACTAGAGGTTTTTAGTGGAAGAAGCACATAGTCACACCTCAGTTATATAGAGGCCTGAGATTTACTGTCATTATGAAAAGCAAAAGTTTTCTAGGCTTTATTCTAACCATTCTTGATGTAAATCTTTCTCAATAGATACTTTGAAAATTATTTATTCTTTTTTAATGATTCCGGGTCATAACTGTGAGCATTTCTCATGATGTACTGAAGCTTCATAGGAAGTAAAGGCAGGTGTAAGGGATTTGCGCTGTCATCCTGCTGGTGACCTTAAGACCTCCTTTTTTGTAAGTGTCTTCCTGGGCAGAATGATGAAGGCCCTTTCTGTGTAATTATTATGTCAGCAGAAGAAAAGTCCATCTCTAGTTGATTAGGCATATTTTCACAATGCAGAGGCATAGTTCTCATTTTATGTACCCAGTCTCTTCACCGGGGATCGGTAATAGCTCTATCAGGTAATAGGTTCAGGGTAGCAGCCATGGGCCGGATCCTGAGTGTCCACCACCTCATCACCTTCCCCCACCCTGACTGCAGACATGATGGGCTCTCAGAGGTCACCTGCGGTCACTCAGCATCCTGGGATTGAGCTACACATGTTTTCTACACATACTGCTCTATTCTCACTGTTGTCATTATTTTTTCTCTTCCTCTTTGAATTTGTACATGCTACATATGTCAAAATAGCACTTTGTTCTTTTAGAGAGAAGGTATTTTACATAATCATCACCTAATTATAGATAGGAAGTATTTGCAAGTGTCCACTCCACTGCCCCAAGGAATACAAAATGACATTCCCTCTGTTGTCCTCCTGATTATTTACTTCAAACTTTTTAATAGCACAATGAAAGAATCAAGCCTGACTGCTAAATTTTCACAGTTTCCTGAACAGTATGTACAGTTATAATAAAACTACATTTTCTTCTGAGGTTGCATGAAGATTAAGAAGGAGAAATATCCTTTTGCTACTGTGATACCAGGTCATAATGTTATTCTTCTTAAAGTTTTACTTTGAAGAGAATTGCATGCATAAGAATTTTTTTAAATTCTATCATCTGTTCCATTTGGAAATGAGTAGTACTAATATAATGACAATATTAATAATATGACTAAAAGTGCTAGTATATAAGTAGCAAAGTCTAAAGCAAAAGCATGCTGAGATAGGGTGTCTCAGTTACCATGCTCGCATGCCAGAAAGACCATGAGAAGGACAATCCAAGGGTAGGTCAAGGTCAGCTGACTATTGAATTTATCTGAAAGCATGAATGCAGAAAGTTTAGACATAGCGAAAGTTTAGACATAGAAAGGTCAGCTGACTATTGAATTTATCTGAAAGCATGAATGCAGAAAGTTTAGACATAGCGAAGGTGACACAGGCCACCAGCTTTGAGACTTGTACATCACTCTAACTGAATTCACATGAGAAACATCTTTTTGTGTAAAGTTCTGTTTTAGACATTCAAGTTCTGCTGTTACTAGGAAACTGGTCTTCTTGAATCAAACCTGTGAGAAAATGCCATCAACTGACACAGGTTTGGAGGAAAGCTGGAGGTAGAGCCTAGATCAGTTTTTGACATTTAAATGTATATTGTCCATTAGACATATAAGTGGAGCTATCAAGTTTATAATTGAAAGCCTAGGTCTAGAGTTCAAAGGGACAGTGAAGAACAAGGAGTCACTTAATGCAAGTTAGGCCTGAGCTTATAGATATATTTAAACTCACAAATCTGGATGACATCCCCAGGGTAATTAGTGTAGCTCAAGAAGAGGCTCAAGTTGTAAGCCTTGATCAAACTGATGCTTAGAAATTGGGGAGATGATAGAAAACACAAGCATGGCAATTATTACATGCAAATGCATTATAAATAACTCAATCTCAACAAAGGACTCTCTATTAGCAGGTGCCATTTTTCTTCCCATTTTACCGATGAGGAAACTGAGACACAGTGGCATTACTTTATGTGTCCATGTTAATACCTAGTAAGTGGCAGAGCCAAATCAGCAAAGGGGACTTTGAGGAGTGATAGCGAGGTAGGTAGGAGAAAACCTAGGAGAGAAAGGTATTCGGAAAGTCATGGTAAAAAGTGTTCTGGAAAAAGAGGTGATCATCTGGAGCAGATGAGCCTAACAGAGCAAGTTAGATAAAAACCAGAAACTGACGATTGGATTTAGCACCACAGAGTGCTGGGAGTGAAAGTCTAAATGGAGCAGGTGTAAAAAGGGGAGGGGAGAAGAGAAAGTGAGTGCAGCATATTTAGCAAAATCCTTCAGTAAATTTCACTGTTTAAGAGTAAAGAAAAATTGGGTGATAGCCAGAGAAGAATGTAGAGTCAAGAGAATTCTTTTGTTTGCTTCTTTGTTCCTTTTAAGATGAAAGCAGTAAGAGCATATTTCTATGCTGGTGGAAATAATCCAGTGGAGAGAGGGAAATTGACAAGGTAAGACGGGAAAAACTTGATGACAGAGAGACATCTGAAGGGGCCAGAGGAGATGAGGTCTGGCACATTAGTGGAGGGCCTGTTAGCAGGTAAGAGCTCAGACAGATCATCTATAATAACAAAAGAGAAGGCACAAATGCTGATAAGAGAGTAGATATGATGGTGGGATCCTGTAGAAATTTTCTTCTAATTTATTCTATGTTTTTAATGAGGCAGGAATCAAGATGATGAACTGGGAGTGAGGGTGGGGGAGGAAGTACTGGGGGCCTGAGGAGAGAGAAGATGTGATACAGTCATCTAGGAGAGCAGGAGAGTGACTAGATTGACAAATGAGTTCTCGCAAGTAGCACTGAGTACAGTAAGTGTGAGCACTTAGCATGTTTCTGTCTCCTTCGGTCAGGTTTAGTTGGATGGCTTCAGCTTTGAAGAAAGTAGAATGGTGGAGTAGGACTCACCCAGGGCTGGAGTTTTTTCATGCAAGTGTTAGGAAAAGGATCAAGAAAAATGAGATGAGGGTATTAAAAAAGAGATGGATTAAAATGCACATCTATGAAATTTAAGCTAGTCTAGGAGACTATTACAGTTATGAGGGAGGTTAGAGACAGTCAAAAAGTGGTCAAATTATGGGCCGGCCCAGTGGCGCACTCCTACAGTGCGCCGCTTGGGAAGCGTGGCAGCGCTCCCGCCGAGGGTTCGGATCCCACATACAGACCGGCCGCTCACTGGCTGAGCGAGGTGCAGGGGCAACACCGAGGGTTGCGATCCC
>NW_007728152.1:191249-209140 GCF_000696425.1 Galeopterus variegatus | reverse complement strand
CGGCCGCTCACTGGCTGAGCGAGGTGCAGGGGCAACACCGAGGGTTGCGATCCCGTTGCCGGTCCCGGTCCGGTACGGGCGCGACACTGAGGGTTGCGATCCGTTGCCAGTCATGAAAAAAGACAAAAAGGAAAAAAAAAAAGTGGTCAAATTAAGGAGCCCTAGTGTCTGATGGGATAAAGGATTACAGGAGTTAGGATACTAGAGAGAATTCGATGGAAAGATAGGAGGTGGTGGTCAGAGAGGAAGTTGTATGCAATTGATATTATGGAGGTAATGCAGTGATTGGTCATAAGAACATCTAGAGGTGGGAGTGAGCGGCAAGGTAAAATTGAGGAAATGATTTTTGCAGAGATCAAGGAACTAAATTCTGGTCTAATAAAAAATAATCTATGTGTATATTGGATTCACAGAGAATTAAGATGTGAGTGTGAAGGTGAAACAGAAGCTAAATATAAAGAGACAGGAGAACAATTGACCTTGGATTGGCAGATGACAACAGTAATAAGATGACATGAGATTCAAATTTAGGGGATTTTAGAAAGAGGGGGAATAGTCAGGAAGGGACAATGAAGAACAAGGAGTCACTTAATGCAAGTTGCAGGCTCAATACCAGCGATGTAGGAGAAAAAGCAGCTAGTACTTGAGAGGGCTGTGTTTGTAAGAGAAAGCAGGGTTTGGGAAGAGCAGGTGGTGAGGACCAGAACACTGAGGATAGAGGGGATTTTGCTTATGATGGACTGTGTGTTCCACTGGGCACAGGGGGAGGCTTTTGGAATCATCAAGGGCTGAGGGATGGAGGCAGAATAGAGGATGTCACTAGGATAACATGTAAGGTGCCTGGTACGGTGCTTCGTGCATTCTAGCTGCTCAGCGAGTGGTGGCCACAGCTGTCACTGAAGTACAGCGCAATCAGCTATTGGCTCCCCCAGGATTCTGAACGGCTCCAGCTTCTGCATCGCTTGCGAATGCTCCTTTTCTTCCGTTTTGTCACACTTGTCATCACTCTGAGTGTTGTCACTGCTGCTGTCAATGTCATCATCACTCTCCTCTCTTCAATTCTCACCATTTTCTCTCATCTCTCCTGGATTTCACCTGAAAATCTGATCTTTCTGTACATCACCAACCACTCAAAGCCCTCTTCTCCTTTGCTCTTGAGCTGACTGATGACAGAGAGCTGAGAGCAACTACTCGTCTCGCTCTTCTTGGCTATATTTGTCTATTTCTAGGTTCCCAGAGGTTTCTGATTCTTTCATACCATCCCCGACAGACACTCTCAGTACTTCTAGGATGGTAGGATGAATACATCCTAGTCCCCCAAAGGCCATATTCCAAAAGTAGCATTTTTACAGTGCACAATGCTATTCTCAAGCATTTTAGACAATTGAAATTAAATCATTGACCAGCAACTACAAAAACATTATTTAACTATTTTAACTTAGTGTTAAATTCCAATGCACTTTTTTGCCAGGTTCTCAGGCCAGTGACTCAATTCCTTTTAAGTTAACATGTGATCACTTGAAAAAACTCTGGAGGCACATCCTTCTCCCTGTCATTGACAGCTCAAACACAGCCACTGGTTTCAGCATATTCCTGTGCATCTCACTGCTAATCAGATTACTTTTCAACATTCTTTTGTGGGTTCTGTGAAGATCCGTGCAGGTGACTGTGCTTGGTCTGCTTAAAACACAAGGAAGTGATGTGACAAGGAGTTTTACCCACAGGTGCTCTCCCTAAATTCTGGGAAGGAAATCTTCATTATTTGTTGTATTTAAACAACTGCGGCCACTACCCAACTATAGATAAATCCTCCATTTCCTTAAGGGAATAAAATTGGTAGGGGTTAGGAAGAATCTTTACTACATTTTCAAAAAAAAAATCTGTTTGTGGATAACAGACCAGTTGCTACCTGATAATTTGGAGAATCAAGCAGAATTTCAAAAAAAAAAAAAAAACTTGGTTAATAATTTAGACACTCCTAACTCTACTTATTCACCCACAGTGTTTCTAGAGTCTTTACCATGCGTCATGAAATGTTGGATGCAAAACAAATCCTCTGCCCTAATGTGCCTTACAATCTATTGTAATAGGATACAAAACAGTCACCGATATAAAATATAATGCAGCGTGATGAAGGAAAGAAAGGCGAGGTAGAGGGCTGGATGGTGAGTGTGGTATGTTGGTATGCGCAGGCGCACAGGCACTGTTTGGGATAGGAAAGTCATGAAAAGCCAGTAATCTTAACATTACTCAAGGAAAGGTAAACCAGAGTGTCTGTGCACATGTCATAGACATGAAAACCAGGCACTGAGATGTTCAAAGATCTGTTCAGTGCCACTGGGACACTCAGCAATTCTGAACTGCTGGCTCCTGTCTTCTTGTGCTCTAGTCCACAGCCCTGTGTTGCCTCAGTGCAATGAATAAACAGGGTCTGTTTTGAGTAAATCAAATGTGTGAAATCCTAACCATGTTTACTCAGTAACTTCAGGATGGAGTCACGGCCAGTGAGTATGTAGAATCAAACGTTAACTCAGGCCTTTTGGGTCTTATTAGATATGTCCCTGCCCCAATTTCCTCAAAATAAAAATGTAATTCCAACTGTCACTTCTGTGTGTAGAACAGTTTGCACATGCATCTTGTATGGTCTGAGCTATGACACAAGCAATTTGAGAACAGTCCAAAACTAGAGCAACAACGTTTGCCACTGTTGTCTCTCTCAGCCACTGCCCTTTATATTGACAGACCATGCTGGGCTATGTCTCATGGCAGTGTGCCCCAAATCACTGCAATGTGTACCCTCAGGATAGTGGAAATGCTTTAGTGCCTTGGAAGTTACTTTTATTGAATCTTTGTCAATCTCCATTATTACTTTTATTTGGCCAACTATGGCTAAGAGTCTAGAGAATAACATATTTATGCGTGTCTGTGTGTGCATATATGTGTGTGTCTATGTATATAGAGGTATATAGATATATGAGATGCTTTCATACATTTTCATTTGAGTCCCACAACAACCTATAGGAAAAGAAGAGACTTGTCATTAGCTGATGAAGTCAGTAAGTCCAAGGGAAGTTAAACAAATTTGCTGAATATGTAGAGTTAGAAAGGAGTTGAGCCCAGACTACTTTATAGGCTATATGAGTTTAAAATCCATTCTTTCCAGTATAGGAAATTTTATCCTGTTGAACCAGGTTCTTTAGAGAGCAAAATAAAACACTTTGGTAAATTTCATTGACTTTTTTGGGTCTCAAGGGTGTTTCTGAATGCTGAAAAGCCATAGTTTACTAAAGTGCTAACTCTAACTTTATGTATTTAAATGCATTTAATTGAAACTTAACATTCTCAAATTTAACATTTGACATTCTATGCCAGTCAAGATTCTGTCAAGAAAACAGAAGAGTCACTCAATATATTCAAGACATTAAAGGTTTTAATACAGGTTTTAATTAAGAGCTTATACAAAGACATTTCCCCCACTCAGAATAAGTTGTTTCTTAACTACACCTGTCTGCTATAATCCTGTAGCAGCCAGGGACACTTGATCTCATACATACTGATAAAGTTAAACATTGACCTGACTGGTGATTCTTGAATTAAGTTTTGTTAATTTGCAGCATGGTGACATGGACCAGAGGGAGAGAGATGATATCATGAGGGAATCTCAATCAGGGTCAAGCCGTGTTCTGATCACTACTGACTTGTTGGCTCATGGAATTGATGTGCAACAAATGTCTTTGGTTATAAACTATGATGTACCTACCAGTCAGTCATGAAAACTGTATTCACAGAATTGGCAGAGGGGGTCAATTTGGTATGAAAGATGTGACTATAAACTTTGTTTCTGAAGAAGACAAGAAGATTTTTCATGACATTGAGACTTTCTACAATACTGCAGTGGAGGAAATGTCCATGAATGATAGTTTTGAATGCAGTGCTCACTGTGGCTGGACAGGCAATCACAACATGCACTGTGCTTCTTTCTTTGAGAATACTTGAATCTTGTCTCAATGCTCATAACAGATCAGAAATTCAGATTTTGATAACAAAACATTAGTTGCAAGCTCTTGTGAGTAAAGTCATTGGCTTTATCCTCTTTACAGTTAGACTCTTAAGGTGGATATAAAAGATGGGGTCTGTAAAATCTTTCTTTCTTAGAAATTTATTTCTTAGTTCTGTAGAAATGGTTGTATTAGATGTTCTCTATCATTTAACAATTTAACGATGTACTTGTGGACCAAAAGATGTAAGTGCTGTATAAAATCAGCCAATTATGTTGAAAAAAAAAAAAAAGAAGAGCTTACACAGAGATTGAAAAAGCTGATGAACAGGGTCAGAGAAAACAAGCTCGGCAATCTCTGTCTGCAACACCTAAGCAAGGAAGTTGTTGCAATATGCAAGGATCTCTGAGACGCTCCTACCAATTCTCTCAGTTCCTACAGAAAATTAGAGGTATTCAAAAGCTGCACTCAAAAGATCCCTTGTGATTTAATCCTTTGCAAAGGACCCACCTTGTAATGCCATTGCCTTGAGAGGTAGGATTTCAACATGTGAATTTTCTGGAGGCAAAAACATTCAGACAATTGCAGGTACCAATGTCTTTCTTTAGCAAACTCTAACCTGGGAAAGGAGATTCTGGAAAAATTGTTTCCAGCTTCTCTTCTATGATAGCTACGGTGGCGATGCCAAGTTGACAACAAACAGTCGAAGACAAGCATGTCAAAGTGATCTCAGAATTCCATATTACATTATTTGTAAGTTTGCTGAAACACAGCCTGAAATCTTAGCCCTGACCAGCATAGCACAGCAGCAGACCACACAGCCAGGGAGGATACCTTGTCTTTCACCCAACTTCCACTCCATGTAGTCAACAAATAATTGATAAGATCTTTTCATGGACACTGAACAAAACAGACATAGATCCAAACTTTGCAGTACCTATATCTCGACAGGGTGTTGTTTCCAATTACATTGAATTTGCATTTTGTGGGGAATTTATAAACTGTTAGGCCATTCACAAATTTGGGAAAAATCATGAGTTTAAAATTGCTTCAGCCATTTTAATGACCAACTTTGCAAAAGCATCCACTTCAGCCGTAAGAGCAATCAAAAATACCCACTGAGTCATCAGATGTCATTTTAAAATTCATTGTCATGGTCCTACACCAGTGTCCATGCTCTCAGAAAATTATCACAACAATCCACAACATTTATATCACACTTTGTACATACTGAAAGGCATTCTCTAGCATTGTCTTGTTTGACTCTCACAAAACATGTAGCAGGTATGGTCCTACACCAGTGTCCATGCTCTCAGAAAATTATCACAACAATCCACAACATTTATATAACACTTTGTACATACTGAAAGGCATTCTCTAGCATTGTCTTGTTTGACTCTCACAAAACATGTAGCAGGTATGGACAGGTAATTTTTCTCTTAATGAAAAATCTGGGACTCAGAAAAGGACAATAAATTATCTAGTTATTTAATCACCAATGTTGGACTAGAAACTAGGTCTTAACTCTCAATTTAGTGTCCTTCTACAGTACTGCACTGCCCGTTTTATACTAAAAGAATTGGAATCATCACTTCCTATATGTGGAATTACAGAATTTAAAAAGCCCTGGCCTTTTAATCATTTTTATTGCCTGCTTATAATTGCTCTTCCAGCTTAAATTCTAAACCAAAGCATCTGCAAGAGCCCTCTTCTTTGTTTAATGGAAAAATGAACAAATCTCCCTTGGACAGATCCCTTCGTTTTACGAACATCCCCTGCAATAAATAGGTCACTTGGTCATGTTCATATCTATAAGTAGTTTATTAAGTCAGATCTGTCCTAAAATACCTAAGTCTGGCAAAAATCCTTCTGGGGAATGCAAACACTTAGAATCTTAGAACCAGAGAGGACTTTGAGGAGTATTCAGGTCAATTCCCTTATATAGAAATGATGAGAGTGAAATCCTCCAAGGCTCAATGACATTGAGGTCAGAATCACACAGCTAGTCACAAGCAGACTTGTGAGCAGAAGTCTGATTTAAAGATTCAGTGAGCACATGCTATGCTGCCATTATGTGGGGGGTACAGGAAAACTTTAAGAATATTCTCTAGCTTAAAATCTAGTCGTGGAGATATAAAGCATTAAGGAAAAACAAGGCAGAAAATTATTGCTAAATAAAGGTCTATAAACTATAATTTCTGTAATTCACTGAAGGAATAGATCAGGAATTTATTTTTAATCTCTGCCTCATTCTACAAAAGATATGAGGCACCTCACAAAAAAATATTTTAAGTGTAAAAGGATTAAAATAAGTAATAGCAGTGACTAAAACAAAGAGTAGAAAAATAACAAAGGCAGACCTGTTTCTAGGGGTGGACCATACAATTGAAAGAAATGGACCCCAGATTTATCCCTAAGTTTTCTAATGGCCAAGTAAAGGAAACACAACTAATTGATAAGATTCAAATTGTCCATAAAACAAAAACCTAATTTACTCTTCAGAAGATGGCATCTTTCCCTAATGACGTATGAGAGATATCTCTCCAGTAGGTATTCAGAAAGAGGGCACTGAGTTTCTTAACACAATCCATCAGTGAGGTCCATTAGCATAATACCGAAATACAATTCAGTAAACCAATTCTGTTAGATCCAGAATGATATCACTGAAGTCCAACAACCTTGAACTAATTGATAAGATTCAAATTGTCCATAAAACAAAAACCTAATTTACTCTTCAGAAGATGTGCATCTTTCCCTAATGACGTATGAGAGATATCTCTCCAGTAGGTATTCAGAAAGAGGGCACTGAGTTTCTTAACACAATCCATCAGTGTGGTCCATTAGCATAATACCGAAATACAATTCAGTAAACCAATTCTGTTAGATCCAGAATGATATCACTGAAGTCCAACAACCTTGTGGTCTGGCTTGATTGAAAGGCACTATTCAGGGTATGTAGAGAAATGGATCGATTTCCTGGCTGTCAAGTATTTCTTCCAAAACGTTATTTATGGCAGTCTGGAAAGAAAGAAGCTCAAAGATGTAATATTTGGCAAGAACCTATGGTGTGGATAGCCTGTGATGTGGTTGATGGCTGCCCCATAAGCTTAGATAATCAACTAAGCAGAGGCAAGTGTCATTAAGGGCATCTGTGAAAATATAGAAGCCTAAATGAGTCCTGTTTAACGCACTCATACAGGTCAGATTAGCAGGGTTAAAATCAGTGCCACCCAACTTTAAAAAATTATATAAATAAATAAATAAATAAGCTCTGTTCTGGTTTAAGAGCAAAACAAAACTGAGATCAGGGATTAGAGAATGTAGGAAGGGCTTCCTGGAGGAGATAGGACTTGAACTTGGACTGACAGTGAGAAGTGAAGAACTTTTAGACTAGGAGAAAATCACATCACCACATTGGGGTGGTGGAAGGAGACAAGTCAGTTTGGAATCAATGTTTGTGACTTTAAAGTGCAGCAACAATGGATCAAATCCAAATACAATTTGGCTTGACCCTTTTTATAGAAATCCTGCCAGTAGAAAGTTCTTTAATTTAATATGACAGCACTGGTTTGATAGGATTTCGAGCCAAAGAATTCAGTAAGTGGGTTTGTTTTGATGACCTTTACTAATTTGTTGAATGCCGTGAAAATCCCCTGCAGACTTTCTAACAGTTCTGAAGCTAAAAATAATGACCTCACCAAGGATTCTGTCAGCTGTTCTGATTCAGAGAATGGCTGAGAATGACTGATGGACTCTGGTTCCAAAATGAAGCTCAGAAATTTGCAGCCTGATATGTATATAAAAGAAAATGATGTCAGTGCTCACTAGAGAGCATATATAGGGTTGGAGGACTATCTTATTATCAATAAAGTTATAATTATATTAATACTTAATTGTAGACTAACTCTGTGCTGGGTATTGTGCCTCATGTGCATTACATATTTCATATTATCCTCGCAGCCTCTCTATAAAGTGTGAAGATCACTAGTCTCTAGTAGTGGCAACAAAATCTCAGAAACTTTAAGTAACTTGCTCAAAGTTACACAGCTAGTTAATGCCAAAGAACTTGAACCCATGTCTTTCTGACTCAAAAGCTAGTGTTTTTAACCTCTACATAATATTGATTCTCAGCTTATTAGGGACTGTTGCTTTCGATTATATTATTAAAGTACTTTGTCTGGCAGTATAAAGCACGATAAAGAAAAGCAGTTCCTAGGTTCCAATCATGGAATTTGAAGGCTGAGGACCTGAGTAATAGTTAACCCAATCCTCTAACTCTGGACATGAGATGTCAAAGGGTAGTACCAAAGGTGAGCCATCCAGAGTCTTGCACCTGGCTAATGGAGAAATTGGCCATGGGGTTCACAACACCGTGCTCCTCAACACTGCCCCCTGCTGTCTTCTCTGGGGCAGGGCAACAATTGCAAAGAGTGAGAAAAGAGCCGTGTTTGGGATAAAAGGGTACCTAAACTGGGGTTACCCTATGTTCAATCAAGTGCCACCACGGTATTATCCAGTTAAAGTACTAGAAGCTGGGTTTCTGCTTTTGTAATGAAAACATTCTGAGGACCTAGAGAATATTAAAAGGTAATAATATTTATAATTTGGAGGAGGAAAAAAATCAAAGCATATAGTCACATGTAACCAGGTTAAAATCAAACACTGAATCTGTTTTAGGCCACCATCTCTTTTCGTTCAGCAGTGAACGTGAGCATAACTGCTAACTCTCATAGTTAGATTAAAAATTTCTTGAAATCTTCTTAAGTGTCAGTGGGATATCTCCAGCCTGCTACTGCCACTCAGCATTCTCATGTGTGAAGCCCTTAGTATGAAAGGTGCTTTTCAGTGACTAGTGAAGCACTTTTCTATACTATTAAAATATATGTCTGATTTTACCAAAATAAGTGCCCCCCCTTCCCTGGACAATTGAATATTCTCTCTTGAAAACAGTTTCTAGAATTGGCATCAAATAATCAGAAATGTTTGTTAACTATTTAAGTATTTCATTAACTCTACTCAGCAAATACTTGTAGCCTGGGTGGTGCCTAGCACTGTGCTAGATGACAGCAGTGAGCAAAAATAGAGAGGATTCTATCTTCGCTAATAGAGTTTCTAGGCAGTGAGGGAGACAGGCACCAATAAAAATAAGCACTGCTATGAAATAGTGGTAGTTTATGCTATTAAATGGTAAATTAGGGGAACTGGACTGAAGAGGGTCAAGAGTTTTCCTGAGAATGTGTTTATTGCTTAGAGATCTAAAGGATGAGTGATGAGTTAACCAGGCAAACAAGAAAAGAAAGCACATCTCAGGCAGAGAGAATAACAAATAGTTCAAGATCCTATGGCAGGAGCGATGTTGGCAAGCGTGAGGAACGGAGGTAAATCTAATGTGGTTGTAGCAGTAAAAGACAAAAGATTACGGTGTGAGTTGAAACTGGAAATGCAGGTAGAGGACTTACCTTGCAGGCTCTTGTAGAAGTTTTGTTTTTATCCTAAGAACAGTGGGACACTGGAGAATTTTTAAGCTGGGAGAAGGAGGGCTAATGTGATAATATTTGCATTTTGAAGAATCACTTTACCTCTGGTATGGAAAATGGAGAAAGGAAAGAGGTGGAGAAAGCAAAGAAACCCTTTGAAGACTATCTGAATGGATTAGAGAGAGATGATGCTAGCTTGGGCTAGGATGGAAATGGTAAGAAACAGGTGGATGCAAGGGAGAGTTAGAAGGTAGAACAGGTAGGACTTGGTGAGGAATATAACATGAATGAGCAGAGAGAGGAATAAGGAAGACTCCTATGATTTCCAGGGTTTTTTCTTATATTAGTGGGTGAACGAGGCTGCCATTCACTAATAGGGATAGACTGAGAATGTTTTGGATTCTAGTGGGGGGCAAGGAAGAAATAAGTTTAATTTTGGACTTCCTAAAGTATGATACAGGTCTGGAGCACGGACAGAGGTCTGCCCTGAAGATATAAATTTTTGATCATCTGCATATTTGGAGGATAATTATAGCTATAGGCATGTGTGAGTTTTACCGAGGAGATAATGCAGAGTAAGGAATGGGGAGGGCTTAGGAGGCCTGAGGAACCCCACCCAGTATCTAATGATTAGATAGAATGAGATAAGAATTGAAAGGAGACAAAGAGGGAACAGCCAGAGCAATGAGAAAAAAACCATGGAGTGCTGAGTCAGGGAAGCCAAGGAAAGAAAGTAAAATAAACTTTGGGTTCAGCAAGCTCTAACCTGAAATATATACATTCATAGATATGGATTTATCTCATAAGTAAGATTGCATGTCCTTCTAGACAAGTTCAAAGTGGAGTAGAGGAAAGAGCATAGACTTTGAATCTCAGAACAGATACTAATTGTTGGACTTTAGGCAATTCAGTCTTTTTGATATATTTCTCTCATTGAAATTATGAAAATCAGGTCAGAATATATGTATACACACATGTACACATACACATTTTATTGCCCTTTCACGTATAGTAGTCTTTGCTTCTGTTGTTATTTATCAACTTCAGAAATGCTTTCTGACTTTGTATCCATAAAAATGCTAAAGATGGAATATAATCTATACTTTTCAGAGTATAAAAATCCTCTTACGAAATGACTGCAATATACTTTATTGGTCTTAGCTAAGCTAATGCTTGAAAAAGTATATTTCATTTATTACTTTACATCAGTTCTTATTTTCTCATTATTTAAAGTATTTTCCTGTTGGGTTCAGATTATAGATATATATAATTTGATTTGAAGGCATTCATTAATACATATATATCTAAATCTATTGAAGACTGAATTTTCAGTATGTTTCCTCAAGTACCAAACTTATGTGTATAATTTTAATATATCTTAACTTATTACAAAGATCACAAGCCCTATTGGCCAACTCTTCTATTGTGTAGGAGAAAAGGCATGCTGTAAGAATCAAACATCTCTGGGTTTGATCCTAGCTTTGCTGGACGGGTTATTATACCACCCTGTGCCTCAGTTGCTTCATCTGTGAAATAGGGACAATAATCCTGATCTCATGAAGTTTCTGTAAGGAAATGTCTACAACATAAAGGCACTCAATAAGTGGTAATGCCTTCTTGACATCCTATAATACTACAATGCCAAGATACTCCAGAAAGAGCAAAAATTGCCACTTCAAATGGTGACAGATTGGGACTGTGTTATAAACTGTTGAATTAGCATATATGCCACCCAGAAAAATAAACATACGTTTTTCAGTATATTCAGAGTTCTGTGAACCCTAAAGACATGGTAACAAATCGTGCTGAGTTTATGGTCATCTCATAACCTGTGAACTGAGACATTTCCTGACCGTGGTTAAGGTAGACAGTTAATGGGGCCGGCCTGGTGGCGCACTGCTACAGTGCGCCACTTGGGAGTGCGGCAGCGCTCCCACCGAGGGTTCGGATCCCACATACAGACCGGCCGCTCGCTGGCTGAGCGAGGTGCGGGAGCAATGCCGAGGGCTGCAATCCCGTTGCCGGTCCCGGTCCGGTACAGGCGTGACACTGAGGGTTGCGATCCGTTGCCGGTCACGAAAAAAGACAAAAAGGAAAAAAAAAAAAAAGTAGACAGTTAATTTCCATATGATTTGAAAGAAGAAAGTGATGGTTTCTTCTGCACTAGTTTTCAGTGAAGGGTACCCAATGGGGAGCTTTCACAGAGGATTCCCTCAATAATGGTTTATTGAGTGAATGAATAAAGTGAAGTAGAATGAGATAAAATTCCTTGCCATATTTTAGAAAATGTATAAAAATTAGAAATTGTGCTGATTTTGCAAACTTCACACCTCTATAGAAAATCACTGTTATGCTGGGCGTTGCAGTCATTCATTCACTCAACAAACACTACCACTTAGCATCTGTGTTAGGCACCATTAGGGTCAAAAAGAGTCACATCTGTAGGTGTCTGCCCTAGTGCCATACTGAAAACTTGAATCAGACAAGAACAAGATTATTTCAGAAGTAGTCCCAAAAAAGCACTCCCTCATACCTAATCCTCATCTAATTCTTCATTTTAGGCCAAATGTGTCTATGATATTTCCCCAACAAAATTATATCCAATCCAACCAAACCAAAAGCCAAGACAAATTGTTGATTCTATTTGTTTTAACTTCACTATGTAATTTTCATTTTTTTTAATGTACTGTTTTCTTCTAGATTCTGAGCATGTAGGTACATTCTAATTTGCCTGTTGCGTGACTGACATTTTGATAGTCACACTTTTTTGGTTTGCACATTTGGATTTGCTTATATTGGACATTCTATTTCTTCATAGCAGTGAGGGTTTGGTGAGGAGAGAGTACAGGAGGCTCAGAGATTTTTCCTGGCATATTTTTATATTCAGTTTCTTTCCAGTGTTTTTTGATTAAGCAAAGACTATCAAGTAATATGGAAACATACCAATCAGCTGCCAAAAAGAAAAAATTAATAATAAATAAAAATGTAATAATGAATTCCATCAAAGGTCCTTCCATTTCAGTATTTTCTCTGTAAATGAGGCCAAGACTCATTTTAGAGGAGTTCATGTTAAGTGACTCCCTTGATATTTCCATCATAAGTAAATTCATAACTTGACTGTTGATAATTCATTGTTAAGATGAATAAAGGATCAATTTTCAAGTTAATGCTTTTGGAATTTTTCTTGATGTAAGCACCTTGAGTTAGTCTTTTAATCTATAAAGGAATACTCCCTTTTCCCACCTTGATAGGTGAGTTGGTATAGGAGAAAGGACACCAGTTACACCAATTACTTTTGCCTTTTTGTAGCAAAATAGGCATGATAATATTTGTCTTGAGCTTAGTGCATAGTAGGAGTTCATTTTCAATTTTTATTTTGTATCAGTCATACATGTACATGGCTTAATAATTTAGTAGTTTTCAGGGCCTGTTATAAAAGTGGCAGTCCTTTTATTCCCTCTATACCTTTTCTTTTCACATTCCCATTAACCAGTAGTAACTGATTGCAACTCTTTCAGTTTATTGTTTAGCTGCACATTTGTAAATAGCATCACTTGTACTGTTACTTCTCAGATTTTCAGGTTTATATATTTTACTTTTTTTCACACACTCCCACATCCCCCCACCAGCTCACACACACACATACACACACACACACTTCTTTCCTTTTCATTCCTCAAATACGAATGTCTAATGATCAATCAGCATCCACCAGTGTTAAAATAGTAAAGTACTTCCCTATAGGTTGAGGAATAGATGCTGCTCTGAGGCTCCAAGTGACCCACCTCTGCTCTATTAGCCCACCCCTAGAACCACCAGATATTCTCCTCCCACATCCCAGCAATGAAGGGAACATGGCCTGGAACTGCAAGCGGCTCTCAACATCACCCAGTGTCCAGTATAGCTTGATTTGTGCCCCATACCAGATCAGCTGGTAAATATTTAATATGTTTAATATTATCTCCAGGTATATCACCATTTTGGTTATACTGATAATCAGTGTTCACATTTTCATAGCTGTGTGGACATTGTCCATGGCTGAGCTATTTAGTGTGCTATGTCTGAATTCCCTTTCTTATACAACTTTGCTTGTTTCCCATTATTAAATTATCTACAAACTCTTTATTCTAGGTGTATATCTCTCCTCAAACACACAGGCACTCCGTAAAATTAGTCTTCCCAGGGCCACCTTCCCCACAACTCTCTGTTCTCATGTCCCCATCTGAACTGGCTGCTCTCCAGGCCTGACTATCACTGTCTCTTAGGATCTCTTTACTCCTCATCCTAGGAATGTTTTGTCTGGGTTTTTTGTTTGTTTGTTGTTGTTGTTTTGTATTGGAGCCCTGGTTTGCTGAATTCCATGTCTTCTTCCTAATTTTTATGCTAGTGGATCCTTCCTCAGTAGCTTCTTGAGAGTGGCTGCAGAGAAAATATGTTTTTAAGACCTTGTATGTCTGACAATGCCTTTATTCTCCCCTGACAATTGGTTGAATTGAAGTCTGTATGACTTCTATGTTAAAAATCAATTTCGTGACACTGAGGGTTGCGATCCATTGCTGGACACGAAAAAAGACAAAAAGGAAAAAAAAAATCAATTTCCTTCACATTATGAAGGCAATGTTCCCATGTCTTCCAGTTTCTGGTATTGCTGTTGAGAAGATCAATGCTATTCTTTTTCTTGAATATTTATATGTGGATAGTTTTGTCCTTTGCCAACATTTACGCCTCTTCTTTGTGTTCCCTAATATACTAAATTTTATAATGATGAGCTTTTCTGTGAACCTTTGTGATTATATTAAGTACCAGATGAACTTTTCAACCTGGAAGCACCTGGAGTGTCGTATAGTTAGAATCATACAGTGTGTAGCCTTTTCAGGTTGTCTTCTTTCTCTTAGCAATAGGCATTTAAGGTTCTTCCACATCTTTTCATAGCTTGATAGCTCATTTCTTTTTATTAATGCATAATATTCCATTGTATGGATGTTCCACAATTTATCCATTCACCTATTGGAGGACATCTGGGTTGATTTCATGTTTTGGCATTATGAATAAAGTTGCTATAAACATTCTTGTGCAGGTATTCGTGTGGACGTAAGTTTTCAACTCATTTAGGTTAATACCACGGAGTGCGACTACTGGATCATATGGTAATAGTAAATTTAATTTTGTAAGGAACTGTCAAACTTTCTCCCAATATGCCTGTACCATTTTGCATTCCCATGAACAATAAATGAGAGTTCCTGTTGCTCCGTATCCTTGCTGGCATTTTGTGTTGTCAGTTTTTTGGATTTTAGCAATTCCGATAGGTGCATGGTGGTATCTCACTGTTGTTTTTATTTGCAATTCCCTGATGTCGCCTAATGTTGAGCTTTTTATATGCCTATTTGCCATTTGTGTGAGGTATCATGAAGATCCTTTGCCCCTTTTTTAATTGAGTTGTTTATTTTTTTAGTATGTGTTTTTAGAGTTCTTTGTGTGTTTTGGATACCATTCCTTTATTAGATGTGTGTTTTGTACTGCTTTGTTTTTAAATGGTTTTTTGTTTGTTCATTTGTCTTATTAGTTATGAATATTCATGAGACACAAAGCTGATTGTCACCCCTCATGCCCATGATGTGAGGGCCAGATTCATACTGGCAGCATGCCCATTACCACAAATTGCATTTGTACCCCGTGCCCCCCACCCAGTTATTCCCAACCTCCCTCTCCTTTCCCCCTTCTCCCTCACTCCACTTTGTAGCCCAAGGATGGTCATCATAGTAATGTATTTACATAATTCAAAAATAAAACAAAATTAAATGGTAAATACTGAGAAGTCACTCACACTGCCCCCCAGTACCATCCAAGTTCACTCTGTTTCCTCACTCTTTTTATTTTAGTTTCTTCTTAATCCTTTGAGAGTCTCTTTGTGCAAATACAAGCAAAAACAAATATATATTTTTATTTATCCTGCTCTTCACAAAAGTGGAATTGTATATACATCATCTGCACCTTGCTTTTTCACTTAATAATGTTTTAGGCATCCCTCTATATCATATCATAGAGCTCTTTCCATTTTTCTTACACAGCTACACCCATCATGTGGATATACCACAGTTAAGTTCAGAAGTTCTCTGCTGCTGGACACTGGTCACCTTGACTTTCAAAGGTACTTGGTGCTCCCAATTGCTGAGACTTTATGAGGCTCCAGGATGAAAATTTGGTGTTTCTTAAGCTTTTCTCCATTGCCAGCTTAGGTTCTGGTTTCCTTGAATGTGCTAAGACAGCTTCCACTGTCCATCTGTTTTCTAGCTTCCAGAGTTTCTTTTATTCAACATTTATTAGCATAGTGGTACCATCTTCAAACTCAAGGAATACTTCCTTGAGTGTCTAAATGTCTGTGAATAAGTTCACTCTCATCTTATATGCTTTCGCTGTACCTCTCCAGACTTTGAACATATTATTTCAGAATGAAGAGACTCAGTTTTCACCCCTTTAGAAAGAATGAGAAGGTGGAGGACAGAATTATTTAATCTTACAGAGACTAAAACAGAGAAACAGTGTGGTCTAAGGCCTTCCTGGGGTCATTCATCAAAGTAATAAATTGCTTTCTGTGGCTTTTGCCTCTGTTCTTGTGGCTGTGACTATTACAGTACCATTTCTGTCCCTGGATTTAAACTCAGTGGGCCTAATTACTGTTTTCCTAATTTATAGAAATTGTTAACACTGTTCGTGAAGATACATCAAGGGCCCTGAGGGAGCAGTAATTCTCCTGCTGTACACTTAAATTGATCTAGTCATTTGGTTCATCAACCATGTGAGTCACAAGATGGACCTCTCCTGAGAGGCTGCAGTGCAGGGGTTGAGTTGAGCCCTGCAGTCAGACAAACCCCACAACTTACTGCTTTCTAGTTGTCACCTTAAACAAGTTACTTAACCCTTCTAAACCTGTGTTTTCTCATCTATGAAGTAATATGCACCTCACAGGTTTGTTGTGAGGATTAAAAGCATGTAAAGATACCAGTACAGAGCCTGATACATAGCAAGCATGCACTAAATGTGGCTATCATTAACCAGCACATAACACACTGCTTGGCATCTAGTAGGCATTCAATAAATAATTGTTGAATGAATGAATTGAGGATGGAGGAACAGTTTCTCTTAACAAAGAAACTGCATTTGATTAATATCTGGCTCCCCAAATAGTTTGTAAACTCTATGAATAAAACGATCATGTCTGGGTTCCTTCTGTCTGTATTCTTGGCACAGTGCCTGACACATAGCAGAAACTGACAAATACCCATTACATAAATTTACCAATGAAGGAATAAGCAAATAGTCATGTCTTGTTCACATTAATTTCCAAGATGCAAAAACAAATTTTTCTTCAAGAAAACTATTAAGTACGTGTATTTAGGGATGTAAGTTTGCTATTATAGGAACATCCTCTGTTCCTCAAAATTTGGTCTCCAAACAGACTCTTCCAAGAAGCCAATTTGAAGTAAAGGTTTCTTTCTTTACCATACCCAGTCAGGTACTCACTCAATCTTGTCTGCAGTGCCCTCTCTAGCTGTACTGAGGACAAAAAGAGAGACTCTTCCAAGAAGCCAATTTGAAGTAAAGGTTTCTTTCTTTACCATACCCAGTCAGGTAGTCACTCAATCTTGTCTGCAGTGTACTGAGGACAAAAAGAAAAACAAGGAAATGCTAAGTTTAGGGGTTGGAATGTTTATATAACAGGTAAAATGGCCTTTCTACTCCAAGTGTGATGAGGATGCTGGTTCGATTTGATAGGGGAGAGTAGGTCATAGACCTTAATAAAAATAGCTTGAAAGATATTGATCTAATTTTGGGGTTTTTTAAACCTGGCTCTTTTATCCAGAAAGTTTCCATCATGTAATGTTCAATAATAATGTCATCCAGAAGAAAAGAAACGACTCAAAGTAATTGACATTTATTTGTTGTTGTTCTGTGGATAAAAATCTGATAAAATCAGATTTTTAAAAAATTGTTTTATTGATCTTTTTGATGCCCCTGAAGGCTGAGACATGATTACAGTTGGTCCCATTTTTGCCCAGTCCCATAGCACATGACACATGTTATATCCACATCTCACAAACATCCTTCAGGATCAGTTATTTGTTGCTTTTCCTGTCTTAAAAACAGAGAGGCTGAGACCCACAGCAAGAAAGATGCCAGTGGTCACTATAATACTAAGCAGAAAGCCAGTATGCAAACCCCATTCTTTCTGATTCTTAAGTTCATGATTTGCAATACCTTTCTCTCTTATAATGAGATGTTTTCCCCAGCAGTCATAATAAAATAATCTTCTAGACAATGAAATAACATTAGACCCTCCATCTGATACCTATCACGTCAAAGCTCTTAAAACAACTCAAAACACACAAAAATGCTAGGAAGGTTAAGAGGAAGAGTT
>NW_007728152.1:152912-190749 GCF_000696425.1 Galeopterus variegatus | reverse complement strand
TCAAAGCTCTTAAAACAACTCAAAACACACAAAAATGCTAGGAAGGTTAAGAGGAAGAGTTTGGAAATTATTATAGGCAGCAGTGGTTGAAAATGAAACAAAGAAAAACTTGGGGAAAAATATAAAATATATAAGTAAGAGAAGAGTTTCTGTGGCCAGTGGTCACCTGATTCTAAATGTCTATTCATATATGTGGTGAATATTGCCCATTTTGGGGACACTCAGCACTCCTATGTCTTGTGTATCTCACATTTTGAAAAGCAGAGCCTATCTCCCACTATCAAAACTAAAAATACCTGATACTTACTTTCTCAGCACCCCTTGCAGCTGAGCGTGAGACAGATCTAGGTTCCACCAATCACTCATACCCATTACAGACGTCAAACTGAGAGTTAGTGATATAAAGAAGAAAGGAGCTTGGAGAAGATACCATGACAAAAGTAGCCCTGTAACAGCAGCTACTGGAGTGGTTCTGGTGGCCTCCTTTGGTCTCCAGCCTCCGTGGTATTGATGGTGCAAGTGATGTCAAGGGCAGCTGCAGTCTTGAGAGCTTACGATGTGACAAGGCACTATGCTAAATGCTTTAAAAGCATTTTACTCCTTAAATCCTCACCATGACCCACTTATTTCCATTTTGCAGATGAGGAAACCAAGGTACTGAGAAGTTAAGCAGCTTGCTTGAAGACATATTGCTAGAAGGTGGCAGAGCCAAGATCGAACCCAGTAGAGTGACTCTAAGGGTCACTCACTTAGTCACTAAAATTGAAGGTACAATATTGGGGTAGCTTGCCATCATATTTTTTAGAATATAAATGTCTACAGGTAGTTGTATGGGTCATGGAGGTCTCCAGAGAAACAGAACCAATAGGATGTGTATACATCCAGAGAGATTCATTTTAAGAAATTGCCTTACATAACCATGAGAAGTTGTAAGTCTGAAATCTGCAGGGTAGGCTGGCAGGCCAGAGACCCAGGGAAGAGTTGCTGGTACAGCTCAAGTCCAAGGGCGGTCTGGAGGCAGAATTTCCTCTGCACTTCACCGTGTCTAGATTTCCTCTTCTTACAGGAACACCAGTCATATTGGATTAGGGTCCACACTAATGACCTCACTTAATTATCTCTGTAAAGACCCTATCTCCAAATACGGCTACATTCTGAGGTTAGGATTTCAACAAATGAATTGGGGAGGGGGGACAGGGCACAATTCAGCCTATAATTAGTAATTTCAATGAACGCTAATGTAAATATAATGTAAATGTAATTTGAAAGCACCCTAATGTAAATGTAATCTCAGAGGTTTTTTTCTGAGTTTGGATGATATATCTATAGTATGTTTTGGGGCCCCTTCAGTTATTAAAAGACAAAGTTCTGCTCATAATGACCATCAAAATGGTAACCGTATTATTGGCAAACAAGATCTCTTGTATACTAATTAAAATAGCTTAGGGATGATGATGCCCAGCTGTATGGAAATTCTAGGCTGTTTCCCACAGGCAATACGACAAGAGCTAGTTGCACTACAGTTTCCCAGTACTTAAACCCACTGGGAGAATCAAATGAAACAAACTGCATTATGGCACAGAGAGTGAAATGACTTCTCAAAATATCCTTTGTGTGCATGGACTGACGGCTGTAGTCTCACAGCTCTTGCAGAGGTTTCAAATCTCTAGGGGGCCAGACAGCATTGTGAAGTCTGAAGTATGTCCCCCCTTAGCAGCAAACATCATGATGGAACGTTTGTCATTTTTCATCTGGAGATTTGTTGTTCAGTAGTTGCAAGTGAAGGTGAGTATTTAGAAAAGCATCTTCCCTCTTCTATCATTTATTTAATAGAGTGAAACCACCTTGTATTTGTACAGAGCTTGGTACTTTTCAAAGTGCTTGCACATACATTAGTTCATTTAATCTAAATGGTTCTTGATTGGCCTAAAAGTTAAATCAGCTTTTCAACATCCCTAACAATCTTAGAGAGCACTTGATGGGCTGAAAAAACATGAGCCAAAGTGAGGAAATGGCTTTGAAAGCATTCTATAAAATCAAAGCACAATTATTATACAAATTCATAAATAGTGAAGCTACTGAGTTAAATCTTTAAGGGAATTGTGGGGATTACACTAAGATTTTCAATCCCTTACTGTTTACTTTGTCTTTAACACCGTTTTCTGTAGGGCTAGTTTGCAAGTCCGATTTCACCATATTAAAAATTTCAGACAAAAACATGCCTTTATTCCCATTCTGCCTTTCTGTTAGTAGACAAACACACATATTACCTTTTTTAAAAAAACTGAGAGTAATTTGTGGTCAAAGGACCCTAATATGAAAATGCTTGCTGCAATAAGATGGGGCCTGAATATTAGTTCCTACACAAAGCAGATGGTGATTTTCTTTTTTTCAAGCAAAATAGTGATCTGTGTTTCTGCCTGCATGCTTTCTGCATCAGACATGAAGTAAAAATGAATTTCTATTTTGTTTCACTCTGGGAGCCTATTACATTGACCAACATTAGGGGGGAAAATCACCTAATTTGTCCAAATATAATTACACAATGTACAACAAAGGCTTTGGCTGTTTATATTCTCTGCAGGAAAGCTTTAAAAAAAAATGAACAGACGCAGCATAATCTTGAGAATCCGTTTGTTATTCTGCTAGTGGAGTCTGTAGCTACGGAGACATCTGTGATGTGGGATAAGAAAGATTGTTTTCTCTGAAATACAAAAAATACAGAGAGTAGAAAGATCATTTTTAAAATTTAAAACCTAAGAAATAACTTTATTCGTTGCCCATATGTTTTATAAACTATTGATTGCAGGAGTGCTGCAATTCATAGTTAATTCTATTAGAAAATAAAAATGGAATCCCACCTCCTAATATATGTAAGGAACTAGCTAATTTTATATAACAAATATGGAAGGCACTGCCTGTGTTGATAATATAACTTGTATCTAATCTGGGATTCTAATTATGGTGCACGCGATGTTATCTGTTGATGTAGAAGTTCAGATAAAATCTTGTTTCAAAGGTACTTTCTGCTATGGATTTGCTTATATAATTCTATGGAGAAAATCATATGCCATTACAGCCAGTCTTACAAATAGCATCGCTCTTATTTTAATATAAAATGTCTATCATTACAATGGGGAGTCTACTGTATTTCTTTAGAATCTGAATTTAAATACTCAAAACTGCTTTCCAAATACTCTGTATGTTATTGCATGCAAAGTAAAATGAAGCATTGAGTCAAAAATCCATATAATTAAGACCCAACCTTACTTTTACATGAAGCACCCTGGCAACTCAAGCTGTGATCAGATAGGAAATAATAGCAATTTTTATTGAGCACTTACTATGCACCACACACTATTCTAAATGCTTTGTGCATATTAATGCATTTGCTTCTTACAACAACCCCTTGAGAATAAATTACTATTATTATTTTTATTTTATAAATGAGAAAATGAAATCACAAAAATGTTGCATAACTTGACAGAAATCAAACTGCTAGTGATTGCTGGAGCCAGAGTTCATACCTAGTTCATTTGGCTTCAGAGCCTAGGTGGGTAATTGCCATACAACTAAACTCTCAAGAAGCTATGGCAGAAAGGAAACATGGCACATTGCATAGTTCATTTTGTCTGCAAGATTAAAACAAAACAAAACAAACAAAAAGGAGGTCAAGAGAACTCCAATGATGTTTTTGGCCTTAATAACAAATAAAATTTTTCCTGAGGACTTAATGAAAACATGCCAGTAAAATGTCTTATAGACTGACAGTAAGCTAGCCAAAGGGAAAAGGGTAAAAAATATTCAAGATTCAGGCAGAAGTGGCAGCATAAGCAAGAGATTTATGGCAAGAGGAACAGCGGTGTTTAAAGAGCCAAAAAAGAAGCAAGAGATGAGGTTGGAGAAGAGAGAGGACAGCCCACTTGGGGCTTTGTGGGCTGTGTGTAAGGTCTTGGTCTGAGTCCTAAGGGAAATCAGGCACTGAGGAAATTTAGGCAAGAAGATAACATGAACAGATGTGCACTTTGAAATCAGTCACCTGGCTGCCACTGTGGAAAAGTTTGGAGAAGCACAGAGTGGAAGTTACTAGACCAGTTTGCAGTAGCATCAGCCAAAAAGATGAAAGCAGTGGTGATGGGGAAAACTGGACTGATTCAAGAGATGCTCTGGTGTTAAAATAGAAAACGATGACAAATTAGATATTGGAGATAAAGGAGAAGATGTCAACAATGACTCCCTAGTCTCTGGTTAGTGCAGCTTTGTGGATGATAGGTATTGATGGGAAGAGCAAGAGGTTATGTTGAAGGTGTTGAACTTGAGGTGGCTCCAGGTCATCCACTGGAATTGTCAACTGAACAGTGAGACTACGGGTCTGGAGCTCAGAGGAGAGGTCTAGGAAGGACATATACAATTGGAGGTTATCAAGGTATAGAGAGTTGTTAAAGCCAATGACATGGATGACTTGTCTAGGGAGAAAATATATAATGAATGAGAAGAGAAGAAGGCCTATGACCCAGCCTGGGGAGAAACAGGTAAGTCTTCAAGGAATTATAAAAAGGAGCTTCCAGATAAATAGGAAGACAACCAAGAGAAAATTGTACCAGGGAAGCTAATGGAGGAGAGTTTCTAGAAGGAAGGCGAGGACAACAGGGTCAAATGCTCCTGACGGGCTGAGAAAAATGAGGACTAAAAAAATGAGTATAGCAAAATGAGGGGCATAGCCATGTTAGCATAAACCGTTTGGAACCATAAGCCAAACTGGAGTAGGGTGAAAGGTAGCGAAGAAATGGAGACAGGACCTATGGGCAATGCTATAGAAATTTGGCTATAAAGGAGGGAGAGGAATTAAGGAGGAAAGAAAGAAAAATGGATAAAGGGAGTGATCCACAGTCATAAAATTCAATATCCCTAATGACAGTGTCTCAGAATCTGTGACTCTGAAATAGAATTATAATATTTGAGCATTTTTCAAAGGAATGAGTAGTCTACAATCAATCTTAAATTTGTATAGGGTCCCAGGAGATTTCTTTTTCTTTTTTATAACGATCCATTAACATGGCCACAATTTTGACCACAAAGAAGCCCTGCCCATCTAGTTCCTCAGAGGACAGACCAGGGTGCCTATAGAAGTTTAGGTTATGGTCCATCTGTTGCTGAGGCAGTAAAAGGAAGAATCTTTCCCTTAAAGCACCTGTTTTAATCCGTTTCTGTTGCTTTTAACAAAGTACTTGGAACTGGGTGATTTATAAACAAAAACGAAATCCATAGCTTACAGTTTCTGAGGCTGGGAAGTACAAAGTCCATCTGGTGGTGGTGACAGTGACCCAAGAGTCTCACATTGCAAGATGGTGGAAGCAGAGAGAGCAAGAGAGAGAGAGACAGACTCTCCTCTTCTTTTAAAGTCCTCAGAACCACGCCCCTGACCACTATTTTTAATCCATTCACTACTGCACGGTCCTACAATCCAGTCACCTCTTCAAGGCCCCGCCTTTCAGTTACCACAGTAGGACTTCCCACCCTCTTAGCAGTCACAGCGGGGGCCAAGTTCCTAATACAAAAAACCTGGGGGACACAATCAAGCTTCAGTGAGTTTTGGGGGGACATAATTCAATCCACTACAGCACCTAAGATGTATTCATTTAAAAGTCATCAGGCATCAAATGTTCGTCATCACTTTTTATTAAACATTTATTAAGCACACACTGTGCACCAGCTACTGTGTTAAATGCTGAGAATACAAATGTGAATAAGACAGTTCCCAACCTGAGGATGCTCATCAAATAATGGGGAACGGATGCTGCCAGTACATGTGTGTGACAGGAAGAGATATGCACATGATGCCACACACAAGGGGTACCTGAAGCACCGGATTGAAAGGACAGGATGTGTGTCTGAGCGTGTGTGTGAATGTGTGCATGTCTGTGTGTCCATGGGGCTCGCTCGATCATGGGGTATTTCATGGTGATGGAAACCTCTGAACTGAGTCTTAAGTAATATTAATAGTTTATATTTACTGAGAAATTATGAGCCAGGTAGCATTGTAAGTACTTTATATCTTAACAATTTATCATACCCATTTTAGAGATGAAGAAATGGAGGCAAGAAAAGGTGAAGTAATTTGTTCAATGGTGGCACAATCTAGTGAGTGTCAGAGTTGGGATTTGAACCCAGTCTTCCTCCAGAGCTGATCTTCTGGACCACTGTGCCATATACCATATAGTATGGACCACCATCTACTATGACATGTAATTAGAGATTAGCCAAACTGTGTGTGTTGGAGATGGAGGCAGAAAGGGCACATCTCAGACCTGAAAATCAGTCCATCTTACTTTTCAGTTTTCTAATCTCACTCTGATTACAGGATGCTGGAACAGCTATACCAGGGTTGAAAAAAAGGTAGACATGACCACTTACCAGGTCATTTTTAGGATGGCAGTAAACATAAAGGGGCTTATCATAAAATAATATATGGGGCCGGCCCTGAGGCTCACTCGGGAGAGTGCGGCACTGGTAACGCTGAGGCCGTGGGTTCGGATCCTATATAGAGATGGCCGGTTTGCTCACTGGCTGAGAGAGGTGCAGACAGCACCAAGCCAAGGGTTGCGATCCCCTTACCAGTCAAAAAAAAAAAAGAAAGAAAGAAAATAATATATGATTCTGGTGCCCGGGTTACCAATATAGAATAGAAATAGAATGGATTACAGGTTCTATCCATTTTAAAGTAAAGTTTGGCATGGGTGGAATGGAGGATAATTTTCTCTTTAGGTTAATAAACCACTCATTGGGAAGCAATTCTGCTCCTTCCCTAATGATTCCAAGCCAGGCTTCATTCGACCACCTGGCAGTCATGGTGCTTAGGGCACCAGAGGTGATTAACACCACCCACCATGGGATGTGAAGGATCACTAAACAGAAAATCATAAAAGAGGAAGAGTGTTTACCTTTGCAGGGGCAGGTGGACATTAGGATTAATCAGGGCCAGCTTCCCAGAACACTGGATCAGGACAGGAGAAAATTCTATCTAGTGAGCTGGGGATCTCAGTACAACCCTGAGAGAAAGGGAGGAAAGAGACACATTTACATCATCACTGGAGATAGAAATAGCCCAAAATCAAACAGTACAAAGTGCACGCATCAAAAAAGCAACTTAACAGCAGCTTCACATTTAGGACCGCAACCAACAGAGGAGGGACTGGAAGAGGTTGGCATGAACACGGATTTTTGGAAAATTCTAGAGTGAGGATTTGGGGGAAATTATCTTTCAATAAGCTGAGAGGCCCTGAAGGAGATACTAGAAAAGTGGAAGGAAGAAGGCATCCAAATTGTCCCATTTACTTTATGGGTTTTTTTCATATTGCCAAGCTTCCTGCCTTCTTGTAATCCCAAAAGCAAATTATAAAATAAAGGAAAAAGAGAAGAAGCAGAAGTAGAAAAAGGAGAATGAGGAGGAGCAAGAAAGTTATAGTAAAATGGTAAAGACAGAAAGTTAAGTTCTTAAGTTAAAGTTAAGTCAAATCGACACATAAAATTAAGACTAAAAGGAAAATTAAAAGATAACAAAATAAAGCAAATTTTTTAGCCTAAAAATATAAAGTTCAATGAAGATAAGCCTAAGGAATAGAAAAAAAGAAAGACTAAAGCCAAAGAGATTTTTTAAAAAAGTGAAAGTAAGAGGAATAAAAGATTAAAGATAAAACCAGCATAAATAAAAAACATAAAAGGTCTAGAACCTGTGAGATAAAAAGCTGGAAACATGAAAATTACTGGGATAAAAAATAAAAACTAAAACAAGAAAATCCAAGTTAAAAGCAATACTTAGAAGTTGAACATAAAACTCTTTTTAAGACTGTTTAAAATCTGCTTTCTCCTTAATGTGGAATAGAGAAAAACAAAAAAAAAAAAAAGAATTTGCAATACAAAGAAAGGACAAGGACAAAACAAGAATCCTAAAGAATAAAGCAGAACAAACTGAAATAGAAATAGGGAAAAAAATAAATAATCAACAGATGCCATGGCAACAAGAAATTCTAAAATAATATCAGGATACTGATTTGTACCAGAGAACGTGTTCTTGATGTAACAAGGAAACAAAAGGAATAGGCCAAAGCGGGGAAAGAGATAAGCTCCCTGTCAACTGCGCTCCGGAAATGTATTCCTGGTTCCTGTCCATCCTTCCACCTCTCCAGTCCCCATCTGGAGGTCCCTCTGACTCAGAGTAGGAAGAAAAAATACTATTTCTCTCTAATCCTCAGCTCAGCTTGCACAACTGCTTATACAATAAGGGATACAGATAGAAGCCTCAGCAGCTTAGGTATAATGAACCCAAGGCAAAACCGCAAAAGATACAGTCTGTTTTGCTTTTTTATTTACTTGCTTGTCCTTTCAATATCCTCCTACTGTTTAATCTATCGTTCATTCATTCCTTAGACAATTACCACTTAGTTTGAATTAGTTTAAGTCTGCCATTTCCAGGATATTTTTCCTTTTAAAAGGAGGCCTATTGGAGAGGGATTTGGGGTAGGGATCATTTCTTCCTGTCCTGGGTTTTAGCAATTAGCAACAACAGGAAGATTCACCTTACACGTCCATCCTCTGCCCCATGCGCACCCTGCCATCCCCCATCTCTCTCCACCCTTCTCCACCCTGCTGTGTGTCCTGGGAAATTGACCTACAGGGACCGTGTTCATGGGCTTCCTTACTCTCCACCTTTTGGTTGATTTTATCAGTGAGAGGCAGGGGCAGGATATCAATGAATGAGAAAAAAGTGAAATCAAGGTATTGATTTTGTGGTTTCCTCATTGCTATGGATTGACTCCATTACCCAACCAAGGTCACAGCTCCTGCCACTCCCTCTGAAATCTGAGCACAGGTAGTTTGCCCACTCCCCTTGACACGTCAGGCCAAGGAGTGGTTGGAAACTGGCTCTCCTGCAGTTGCTTGCCCCAGGATGCTAGTTCATCTTCTGGTTCTTCCCTTGTTGGTTTTTCATAGCCCTGTCCTTAGAGTTATAAATAGCCCTTTGATTAACTCCTCAATTTATTCCCATTGAGTGTGCCATCTGTTTCCTGCTGGGACCCTTATTGGCACAGTAGGAAAAAGTATGTCATAGGCAAATTTAACTTTAGCATTCTCCACCCTAACATTCAATGCCCTCATACCACCTAGAGACTCCCCATAGGTTCCCATTTTGACACAATTCCAGAGCTCATAAAGTCATGGCATTTTCTGGAATGTGTCTGACTTCCTTTCCCATCCAAATCTATCTGTATATTGAGCCATTTCCCCAAGACCCAGATCTCTTCAGTGTGATGCAGGTGAGTCCCCATAAATTAATCTATTGTCTATCACCCAGGTAGCAGAGGGTCTCCTAATGGCCCTCGAATTACAGCATAGGTGTGAGTTATTGCAAACAAAATTCTTAACTAGTATCTCTTCCTACACTTTTGTCCTCCACGTGTCTATTTTAAGCATTTCAACCAGATTAATTTCTCTATAAAGACATTCTCAATACACTACCCACGGATTTTTAAAAGCCTCGATTGTTTCTCATTGTCCGTAAGACAGATCCAACAATTTAAGATCCACCATCTGGCCCCAAACTGTGTCTCTAACTGTATCCACCACTACAGAGAGGCCTAGTATCGGGGAATAGCATAAGGTGGGAAAGGTAAGTGAAGTCTTTGTTTGAAGGTACCCAAGAACATGTCCCGAGGTTGGAATCTCAATCCCAAATCCTATGTATATGCAGCCTAAATATGAGTTGATATGTAAATACCCTATAATCGAAGGATGTCAAGAGCTACCATGCTCTCCTCCTCCAGTCTGCTGGCTATGAACCTAATTGATATTATCTACTCCTCAACATCCATGGGCTCAGGCCTAACACTCTAAGCCAGCGTTTCTTCAACGTAAGGCAATTTTGCCCCCGAGTGGACATTTGGCAATCTGGAGACATCTATGTTTGTCACAGAGGATGTCGGGAGACATTTGTAGTTGTCACAACTGGAAAGAGTAGGTTCTATGGCATCTGGTGGGTACAGGCCAGGGAAATATATTGCTCAACATCATACCACGCACAGAATAGCCTCCCATGACAAAGAATTACCCAACACAAAATGTAACACGGCAAGGCTGAGAAATCTTGCTCTGGGACAATTCTAATTCCTCCCAGAAATCTTACAGGGAGCCAAGCCCAAGCTCCCAGCACCATGGATTCCTGTAGTTAGTGCTACGAGAATTAGTATTTTTTAACCAATACTTTAACCTGCTTTTCTCACCACACTTTGCTTCAGACTTAGTCTAGGTTCTTATAAAAGCTAGTAATAGTCTCAGTACTGTATTACCTTAACATTATATAAGTTGCTCTGTTTCATTGAAATAAAATTTTATCTTTTAAGAAATATTAAAATGTTTCCTCAGTACTAACAAAGAATGAATATAGATAGTTAGCATAGTGGGCAGAGGACAGGACTGGGGACCTGGTTTTTGATCTTATTCTGACACTAACTAATTGCGTAATCTTGAGCAAATCATAGTCCTGAGCTTCAGTTTTCCCTCTCACTAAAATGAAGGTTTGGATTCCTTTAGTCAATAAAATATTCCTGTTGTGTCTAGTCCCCAGTTGCAATAATTACTTCTTTACTTCTCCCTTTTTTTTCTATTTACACAGACACACCCACCTAGTCACACTCACACACCCTCATTTCCTCAGTTACGTTTACACTCCCTAGAATTAAACCAGCAGCAGTGCGCGATAGCAGTTATTAAGCCAACAAGCAAATCTATCCATACCCCCATCTAATCCTTTTTTCTAACTTCAAATTTGCCATTCCTCAACTTAATTGTGTGAGCTCAGCCAAGTCTTTTAATCTCTCTGGGCCTTAGTTTCCACTTGGCAAACTGAGGGAGTTAATTTCCAAATTTCCTTGCAATTCTGACACACTCTGCCTACTCTGAACCTCTTCAGGCCTAACTTTCACCCTCCTAAGGCCGTGATGATTGGTGCCATGAAAATATAGTAACATTCACGAGTGAAGACAATACCAGCCCTAAAATGAAAGTAGGAAAATGCTTATTTTTCATAATTTCAAGAATAGTGACTGGCCATGAACATGTAAAAAAGGTGACTATTTTGTGATTTTTGTCTTTACAGTCTTTGTTTTCCTTTTTACTGTATTTTACAGCCAAAACTCAAAGAAATAGAGACATAAGTTTGAATACAAACATACCATAGAGATGCTTCTCTTCAATTTCCTCTTTCAAACTTGATTTCCTATATTACAAAAAAGGAGAGAGAGAGAGAGAGAGAGAGAGACATGCACACATTTCCAGATAATTTATTTTCATCCTCAAGCTTCACAAAAATGGCTGTTTAGAATTTGGAAGAGAAATCTTTCTGCATAGCAGTAAATTGCCTTTAGTTTAAGGCAGTTTAGTTTATAAGATATGTCATGGTAGGTTTTAGGTCTTAAGTTTTACAATAAAAGAAACTTTGCAATATTTGTGACTTTAGGGTTTCTGGGTAATTTCTGTGTGTACCAGGTGACATGAAGGTACATTCTGTGCTCCAATGTGGGTAAACTTCTGGATCGCTAGAGAGAGAGAATATTGCTTGTGTTTTCAAGGTCTACCTTCCAGTAGAAGCAAGCAGTTCCCTCCAAGTTCTTGGGTTTGGCTTCCCAGGGACACCACCAAGCTGCTTACTAGTGGATCGTAATTAGTGGGTAGAAATGAGGTCTCAGGTATTCACCTAAGGAGGAGACAAAACTTTCTTCCACATTCCCCTTTGTGTGAAGTAATCCAGGTGATCACTTTAACCATCAGCTTTGATGACTGGTTAACTGAACAATCAGAATTCATTGGATTCTACCAGGGAGTTGTGTTTTTTCTCCAATCCTGCCCCCAATGAGCTGTTGAATCTTTCCTCCCCGTCTCTGAGAACTTTTCAAGCCAGTTCCATAACTTTCTGGCCACTTTCAGTTATTTGCAAAAATCTCAGTCCAGTTAAAAATTTCAGTCTCTTTCCACTCACCACCCCTCACCCTGCCTTTGAAGCTCAAGGAATTGCAGTGGGAGGAAAGAGGCAACATCTGCTCTGTCACCTGCCTTTTTCTCTGGACTAGATATTGGGAAGTGGAATGTATCTAAAGGAAGAAAACAATCTTTGCTTAGTGGCCATGTGATCGCCATCCTGTGCCAGATGTCAATGTTTCTCTAGCTAACCCAATTTGGCCAAAGATGCCCTCTGCGAGGCGGCCATCCAAAGACTGCCTCTCTCTTGGGGTGTATGAGTGAGTTCTAGGAAGCTGTGGGGCTTCCTCACTACACAGTTCCCTGATGTGGAGACAAACAACTGTCACCATGACTACCACCCTCCTCCTCCCCACACACGTGCACATGCCCAGCCCTGGGAATATCGAACCTCTCTCTGCTGGGCCCACTTGCCCTGCAAGATGCCGTCTTAGATGGTCTGCCTGAGCCACTGGAAACCTGATCTTGCCCAAGAGTGCAGGGCGGGCCAACCCACTGCTGCCCCGTCTACCCTGTAGTGGAGTCTCACATCCCTTTCCCTGTAGGCACAGAGGCATATCAGCAACTCTTTGCCTAAGTGAACTGTCACTGTGGGAATGAGGTGCTGGGTGTCCCTCCTCACAGGTACTCTCCGCCTTGAACTGATTCGTCCTTTTCTCTCCTTGAGGCAGTGAAGAGAAAACCACAGCATTCTCTCTGCTGACAACTCACACCCTATTTTTCCGGTCTGTCTTTCCCACTTTTATGCTGTCCCTCTTCATAATCCCTCTTCTTTCTTCTTTTTATGTGGACTGGGGTGGGAATGGTGATTGAAATGACAGTGTGCTGCCTCTGAGAAAGCCCAGGAAGGCACGCATAATCCCACCTGTTTGTAGTTCTCCTCAGTGTGAGGTGACTAGTACCCCTTTTGCCCTGGTTGGACTCTACTTACTAATTTGGGGACAAAGAAAAGCCCCACTTGCATGAGTTTCACTCACACACCACTGGGTCATCTGGCACAGGAGAGCCCCAGTGACTTAGAAGAGCAGTGCATCAGTCTGCATATAAAGATGTCAGACCTGGGTTCAAGATCCAGCTCTGCTTCTGAACACGCTGTGTGGTCTGAAAGGAAACTGCTTAATTAAGGCTCAGTTTCTTCATCTCTAGAATAAGGATGATACTTACCCTGTGGAGTCTTGAGCTGTGATGTGTAAAAGCACTCAGTAATATGCATTATTTGATATTATCTTCAGATTCACAAACAGCATTGTGACAGCATTGTGCAAGACACTGGATAGGTAAGGCCTGAACACTCACATCAGGGAGTTCAGAATCTAATACTGAGACAAACACATAAAGACATTATTACGGTAGAATGCAGCAAGTGCAAGGAAAGACACATGCAGAATGCTCATGGGGTCAGGCTGCACAGGGGAGATGCGAGGCAAGGTGTCCAGGAAGATCTCTGTTCTAATGCCTCTTATTCATTCTGCTGGTAAGAGGGAATCCTGCCCTAGGGCACTGAGGATGTCTGAACTTGTGACATCTGACAGTGAACAGAAGAGATCAACAGCACTTTATTAGTCACATATGCTCATAGCCCAGGGTACGGGTGAGGGAAGGACACCTTATACCATGCAAGGCCACATGAGGGAGCAATCAGGGGCTGTGGGAGGCAGGCTGTGTAGTATCAAGAGGGTGGGAGCCCCCTGGTTCCTAGAGGGTGTACACGTCTGACTTGTTTAAATACTTGTGCAAGCTGGAAGGAAACTGTAACCTACCACTCTGGGGTAAGCAGGAGCTGTGCCTGGTCCCATGATAAGGAGAGTTATTTATCCAGGGGCCTCATCCACAGGAACAGAGTGGGGAGGGGAGCTTGCAGTTAGGCCAGTCAAGGCCCTCCTGATCTCACCAGATGTCAAGACAATACACCATACTGGGCCTCAATTTAAGGCCTTACATCACAGTTTCCTGCAGCAGATGTCATCTGAACTCTTATCTAAAAGATTGACCAGGAGTAATAAGAACTGCTGGCATGGGGCTGAGGCCATGGCATTCCAGCTGAAGTGCACTGCAGAAGGCAAATTTCTTCCATGCACAATATAGGCAAGATCTGTGTACATTTCATGTTGCTAAAGCATACACTGTGAAGTAGAAATGATAGGAAAGGAGCTCGAGGGATAGATAGACAGGATGACCATAAAGAGCATGGTGGTCCAGGGAAAGAGCTTAGACACTATTCTGATATTCTGACATTAAAATATATTCTTCTAAAAATGGCTAGGAGTCCAAAAATTTGGGGAAAGAACTGTTTAAAACAAATTATACTAATTTCTTTACCATACAATATTTTAATATTCCACTGATGCGCATTTATAAACCTCCAAGATGGTGTGCATTACTGCACAATCTTTGTGAACCTGAGGACATTCGTCTTTTATGGATTTTTTCCCCCAGAGCATTAATAAACTGTTCCATAGAACAAAGTTTAAAAATTACTGATACAGGTAATGAGGGATCATTAAAAGATTTCAAGCTGGGAGTAACATCATCATATTTGTATTTTAAATTAAACTCTCTAATAAATGTGTAGAGGACGGATTTGAAAGGATCAGAATTTGAGTAGCTAGTGAACTCAGTTGGGAGGTTATGGAAATGATCCAGGAAAACCATCATAAATAGAAATAATATAACAGAGACAGGAAAAAGGGAAATTTGAAGGAAGTTTTTATGTATTAGGTGAGGTCAGTGTATCAGTGGGAGAGCTAGGTCATGCTTCAGCCTCAAACACACACCAAAATCTCAACGACTTATGACAGCAAAGGTTTCCATCCTGTTTAAACTAAATGTCTATCATGAGTTGGTTGGTGGCAGGGTTCTGCTCCACAGAACTGCTCAGTGACCCAGGTGATGGAGACTCTCATTTCACAGCAGTACCATCTGGAAACAAGAGCATCTGAGTCATTACAAAGGAAAAGAGCAGGGAGATTCAGACCATGACTTTAGCCTAAAGTAAGACCTGTCACTCTTGGTTACAGCCCACTGACCAGAATGAGTCACATGGCCCTGCCTCATTGCAAGGGCTCTGGTGTGATCTTCCATGTGTTCAGAAGGGGAGGAAAACCAGATAGTGAGGAACCAGCAAATGAGGAAGAAGAATCAAGGCCATCTCCCAAAGGACCAGGTGAATGATAGTGCCACAGCCTGGGAGGGAGCAGAAGAGGGGCAGAATGTTTGGGGAAGGAGATGGTGACTTTCATCTTGAACATTTTGAGATTTATATACCAAAGGAATTTTCATTTGAAGATAACAGGTAGTTTGTGGGAAATTTTAAGTCTAAATCTCAAAGGGGAATTCTCTCCTGGAGATAAGATTTAGGAATTGCCATCAGTGGTTAAAACCAGGAGTGGAATTACTACCCAAGAAGAGTAAGCTATTCCCTCAGGAACATTAGAGTTGTTGATTTGAAAGAAAATCCCAAGAAGAAGACAGAAAACTGCCAGAAACAGATAAGGAGAGAACCCAGAAATGCCATTCCAAAAAAGTGAAAGGAGCTCAGAGTTTCTGAAAGAAAGTGATCAGCAGCAACAACAAACACAACTAAGAGATCTGGTAAGACAGAGGCTAAAAAGGGCCCAGGTGATCTGGCAGTTAACAATGCTGGCGAGGATGCAGGGAAAGGGGAGCTCTTCTACACTGTTGGTGGGACTGTAAATCAGTACAGCCATTATGGAAAACAGTATGGAGGTTTCTCGAACAACTACAGATAGAACTACCATATGATCCACCAACCCCACTACTGGGCATATATCCAAAGGAATGGAAATCATCATGTTGGAGGGACACATGCACTCCCATGTTCATCGCAGCTCCATTCACAATAGCCAAAATATGCAACCAACCTAAATGTTCATTGACGGACAATTGGATAGGGAAAATGTGGTATATATACACAATGGAATACTATTCAGCCATAAAAAAGAATGAAATTCTGCCAT
Organism: Galeopterus variegatus; assembly: GCF_000696425.1. Lineage (NCBI taxonomy): Eukaryota > Metazoa > Chordata > Mammalia > Dermoptera > Cynocephalidae > Galeopterus > Galeopterus variegatus. The sequence continues at coordinate 174,742 of NW_007728152.1, read as the reverse complement.
TCGCAGCAGCATGGATGAGTCTGGAGAAAGTTATGTTAAGTGAAATAAGCCAGACACAGAAAGAGAAACACCACATGTTCTCACTTATAACTGGGAGGGAGGGAGGAAGGAAGAAAGGAACACAACAATATGTTGAACTTTCAGAAGGGGAAAACATACCTAAGGATACTAGACATGAGGTGGGGGTGCAGTTTGGGTAAAGGGCATAGAGAAAAATCACAATTTGTAATAATAATATGCTTATAATTAGTAATTTTTAAAAAGCTGTCAATGATCTCAGGAGGAAGAGGTTCTTCGGTGGAAACATGAGCTGGACCGACATTATTTGAGCAGTGAGAGGAAATGAAAGAGCAAAAAGAGAGTAGTGTTTTATTCCCAGTCCTATTCCTCAACTCCTATGATTCATTTATTTATTCAACCAATATTTAATAAGGGTTTAACAGAGTATAAAGAAGACAGATAGATGAGCTTTCCGCTCTCAAGATTTTGCTCTACTACATGAATGTTTCATTTCCTCAGTGGTCCTGCAGCATTTTGTACACCTCTTTATTTTAGCACTTTTCACATCATATTGTATGTATTTATTTCTTTGTCTCCCTCTTAACAATGAGCTCCTTTGAAATAAAAACAGGGTAAAGATTTCATTGATCTGTTTATTCCAAAAGCTTGTCACTGTTCCTGGATAGCGTAGACATGCAACAAATCTGTTCGGGTTTTTTGATTAAATTACTCCATCCTCACAACTCTGTAAAGTACTTATGATTAGACTCCTTTCACAGAGGAGGTAGCTGAGATTCAGGATGGCAATAACCTACCAAGGTCATAAATGGTAAGTGGCTGAGCTGAAACCAGAGTCCAGGCCCCAGATCCCATGTCTGTTTCTCTCCATCTCGCAAGAACTACTTTGACATCTTTTTCTCCTGGGGTGATGGATCCAAAATTGACTATGTATTGCTTTTCAAATTCTTCATTATATTTCAAGATCACAGACTAACAGTGCAATCTAAGATGTGAATAGATTAATAGATCAAAATCAGTCAGCCAACACCCATAGCGACTGAACACATAATTTTGACTGAACTGAACCTGCTACTGAATATACTATAGTACACAGTACGGTACTGAATATATAGTACAATGCTGTGTACTGTGTACTGAATATTCTGTACAATACTATGTACTACTATAATTGAACATACTAGACGATATTAAGTTTAACCATATGAAATTGCTATCGTAGGTCAAAAAAGGTAAAATATCAGCACTATTATATGGTTCAACTTAATAGGCTATGGGATAATTCTCCCTATAGTAAAAAAAGTAAAATAATGAGCTAGTATTATGAGCTAAGTAGTATGAAACTAGGCAGTTTAGTGACAAAGAAGATTTTGGAAACAGTCTAACACTGCCCTCACAAGACATGTGACCATGTTTGTTAAACTTTCTAATCTTCAGTTTTCTAATCTTTAGAATGCAGATAATAATTCCTTTCCAAAAGGACATTATAAAGATTGAATGATGTGATCATGACTGTGAAATGCCCAGCTCTATACCTGACCCACAAAAGACCCTAAATCAATGGCAGCTATAATTACAATCACAAGGTAATGTGGATGCTTTCAATAGAGGGTGTTTATTTAATCACTAGTACTTATTTTCAAGGTTTATTCTGGAGCAGAATTACTAATTTGCTATACGTATTCCTTATATAATAACTTCTCTGAAATGTCTTGTGATAATACATATTTCTTGCCTCGAAATTAAAAGGTCCTCTGTATGGAGCATATAATCAGGTGTCAACAAACAGTTGCCTGCCAAGTAATACCTTTTAATAAATGGTAATCTTCAACAGGGAAGCAGTAGCCAAGCAGGGGAGCTTCAAGGATAAATATTTATATGGAATTTCTGAAAGAATTCCCAGGAGTACTGACTGCTGTAAGCTCTTAAAAAGTAACCTTCCCCAAATCTTTCTTTTGAAATGAAAATTAGTAACCAGAAGTGGCTGGTTGGAAAACAATCTAGATAAGAGACAAGAGGTATCTTCACATTCAGGGTCCATTAGTCAGCAGTATGTACATTAAACCAAATTATCTCTGGAAAATATGAAATTATGGCATAAAAAGTCTGTGATGAAGGGTTTTTCTAGTAGAATTTTATGTAAAAATCCATGTTTTAGTAACACGAACTTCTGGGTTTTAATCATCCTTCTATATAATTGAAATGACATAATGGAGATTCTCTGGAGAGAAAAAGTACCTCAATATATTCTTAAAATACTTAAAGCCCCAGCTATGTTGTTTCATGGGAATTTAATTGTACATCTTCTTGATAGAATTCTAATATGGTCCTTCCTATATAGACACACTGGTTATTTGATGGAGATTGAAAATGAGACACTGTACTTTTTAATCTCTGTAGTTTTTCCCCATAGGTACAGCTAAAATCGTTAAGAATTTCAAAGTTTACAAACTAAGATGTGTCCAAATGCATTCTTTATTTTCTATAATTTAATTTAATTGTAGACTCCATGGCTTATATTTTAACTTGCGTAACTTCTGTATACTCTCTCTGATTCAGCAATTTCTCAGACACTTCAGGTGTAAACGCAGTAACACTAGTATTGTTTTTCTTTCTTCATGCTCTTTGCCCCTGCGTTGAGTTCAGAGAGCACAGGGGTAAATGCCACCAGGAAAGCAGAGGGGATGTGCCCTAGCCCATTGGCACTGTCTCTCGTCCGTGGTTGATTCTAAGGACACTTCAGGTGTAAACGCAGTAACACTAGTATTGTTTTTCTTTCTTCGTGCTCTTTGCCCCTGCGTTGAGTTCAGAGAGCACAGGGGTAAATGCCACCGGGAAAGCAGAGGGGATGTGCCCTAGCCCATTGGCACTGTCTCTCGTCCGTGGTTGATTCTAAGCTCCACAGGGGCTCACAGAAACATCATCCCACCTCTTATGCTGTGTCTGTTGGGTCCTGGCCAGTCTCTGACTTCAGATGGAACTTTTCCTGTCTGGAGCTCAACAAAGCAAGAAGAGGTCCTCATTCCAATGGCAACTGGACATTCTGTGGGTGCTGTCTCAGCTCTCACTCAGCTGTCTGGAATGAGTGTGTGCCCAAGACTTAACTGGTCCTTGTCTGATCTCCAGTAAGAACCATCCGTGCTGCTTCCTTCCAATGGGGTGACTCTAAGATCTCTTCCAGGACCACGGATTCTCTCCCAGTGCACGTTCTCAACCAGGACGCTTCTGAATTCTCCCCTCACTATTATAAGCTCACAGGAAACTCAGACGGAGTTGTCTCTGGTACTCTGTAGCCTTAACAGGGCATGCTGCCCATTCTCCCAGACTGGAATGAACAGCCTTCTCTACAAGGCCTGCTTCTGCTCATATCTCAGAACTTTAAAGGGGCTAACGTCATACTCCCACCCTCGAACCCAGCATGAGGGACCAGAGGCAGACACGGGCCTTTCCAAAATACACAACTGACTCTTCATTCCTCTCTACTTCTCTTCCTCCACTTTCTCCCTGCCCTGAAGTGTCTTTAACTAGTGTATATGTTGGCGGGGGGGGGGGGGGGGCCCGGGGGGGGGGGGGGGGGGGGGGGGGGGGGGGGGGGGGGGGGGGGGGGGGGGGGGGGGGGGGGGGGGGGGGGGGGGGGGGGGGGGGGGGGGGGGGGGGGGGGGGGGGGGGGGGGGGGGGGGGGGGGGGGGGGGGGGGGGGGGGGGGGGGGGGGGGGGGGGGGGGGGGGGGGGGGGGGGGGGGGGGGGGGGGGGGGGGGGGGGGGGGGGGGGGGGGGGGGGGGGGGGGGGGGGGGGGGGGGGGGGGGGGGGGGGGGGGGGGGGGGGGGGGGGGGGGGGGGGGGGGGGGGGGGGGGGGGGGGGGGGGGGGGGGGGGGGGGGGGGGGGGGGGGGGGGGGGGGGGGGGGGGGGGGGGGGGGGGGGGGGGGGGGGGGGGGGGGGGGGGGGGGGGGGGGGGGGGGGGGGGGGGGGGGGGGGGGGGGGGGGGGGGGGGGGGGGGGGGGGGGGGGGGGGGGGGGGGGGGGGGGGGGGGGGGGGGGGGGGGGGGGGGGGGGGGGGGGGGGGGGGGGGTCCTCAGGGTGAAGAGAATTCTTCAGAAAGTTTTCACGTGAAGACATCCTTCTATTTTACTTTCAGGCCAGTAGCTTTCAAAGCAAAGAGAAGAGAATTTACCACGTTTATTGTTCATGTTACCCAGTGGTCCCTTTGATCTGTACTCAGTTTCCCTCCCACCCACCCCCCGAGTAGTGTGTGACCATAATCTTAGTGTCTAGGTTAGGAGTGGGAATGAGGTGCTTGGATTATAGTGAGGAAATTCTATTTGTGATTTAATTATAAAATGGTCTGCATCTTCCCTTCCTAAAAGTTCCATCCCCTTAGAATGGGATCTAGATATCATTATGCACTGCTTGTCACATCACCAGGACAAATGGTTGTATCATGTGTCTTACAGATGATCCATTCTACCAACCACAGCATTCCACAGCTACGGGCCAGGGTTTCCCAACATCAGCACTATTGACATGTTGGACTGAATAATTCTTTCTTGTGTGCCACTGTCCTATTCATTGTAGGAGGTTTAGCAGCATCTCTGGCCTCTACCTACTAGATACCAGCAGCAACCCTCCCCAAGTTGTGAGAAACAAAAATAGACATTGCCTAATGTCCCTGGGCAGGGGAAATCCCCCAAGGTTGAGAATCGCTGCTATAGACCCATCCTGAAGCAACATGGGATGCCTGTGTGATGCTTCTGAGTATTTTGATGATGGATTGTTTCCATGAAGCACTCTGTAACTGTAACTTTGCAAAATAACCTTTTCTCTCTTCCCTCTGACTCAGGTAGCACAGATTATTGGCACCATTTCCACATATAGAAACTTGGAAGCATTCAGCCTTCCCAGTCAGGTCATGGAAGTCTGTACTTTCCTTTTCTCCATCTGAAAAGTGAAAATTATAATCACTGCTTTTCTTCCCAGGCCTGAGATTGGGCAATAACTACAGAGAAAAGCCCTTTCCTAATTGCTATTCCCAAACTATTCTACACCAGTCAGCTCTAAAGATAAATTTATATTTGCCTGTCTTCCTATTTCATGGACATCAGAAATAAAGCCTTCAATGTCAATAAAATGGCAGCAAGCCACATGTTTCATCAATGTAACTGCCAAATTACACAGAGTGAAAAATCAATTCCAGCAAAACTAATAACACTCCGATAGTTTTTTTTTCCGCCATCATGCCCAGACACAATACAATTTTTAAAACACAGCTGTTAATGTGCCTAACATGCCTATCACAATAACCTCTGTGACACCAATCTAGCACTCGAGAATGAGTGCAAGTAAGTTATAGATGTAAACAACTGGAAACTGTCAGCTCTACAACATTCTGTTCGCATGGATTTCAAAAGCTAAGAAGTTATACAAGAACACATAATAGTTTGTGAACCACAAAAGTGCATAGCCTCCTAGTTGCTAAGGCTATCCAACCTGATCCTAAAGAGGATCCAAAGAGCATAAGATATTTCAAGACAGCGGAGACTCACCACGAGAAAAGCTATCTTGCTGGGCATTAAATTCCACTTTCTTTAGGTATAAGAACTTTGTACTACTCGTATGTGATTATTGTAGGTTATGTGTAATACATCTGTGAAAATACAGGGCAGGGACCACCTACTTTGCATCCACAGATAAGAAAGGCATCAGATTTAGAAATAGAATTGAGTGATTCTTAATAAGTGTCATCTGAGAGTGAGCGAATAATGGATATGAGACTAAACTACGTAGATCATACCTACAAGAAATCAGGGACTAGGAAAATAAGTTAATAAAAATAGAAAATAAACTCTAACCTGATATAATGGTAATTTTTAATCTAATGCACCATATTGCTACCAGCTGTATAAGCATATTAACTGAGAGATGTGCCATATCATTTGCAGCACATAGATTTTTGTTAATTCATTCAAATGCTTAACTAAAATAGCATAGATTGTCCTTTTCAAAATGTTAGTGAAGAGATTATAATGTATGCATTAAACATACCAAAGCAGGTTATTTGTATAGTTACTTTAGAAATCAATTAGAGTTGCATGCATTTAAATCTATTTCGAGCTGAAGATCTGAATTTGTGACAAAGTGTATTAATCATAATTGTTCCAGCATCATTTAATATAAATGAATTTTAAAATAAATCCTTATGAGAATCAGTGATCCAAGCTAAAATCATCGTGAAAAATCTAAAACTCCTATTACTAAGGGAGTAAAATCTTCAGACAATATCCAGACTCTGCCTATGAATCTGGAAGGTCTTGAGTGCCCTCTACAGGTTATTTAAGTAATTTTCACAGATTTGTTGTTTATTTTCCCAAAATATATTTAGACAATTTCTAGAACATAAAAATAATTAATTAGGGTTTTATTTTTAAAAGCATTACATGTTCATTACATAAAAATTTTGAAACAAAAAAATCACCTATACTAACATCCATTGATAACCAACCACTATTAACTATTTCCATATATATTCTTAGTCTTATATATACACATACATTTTTATTGTATTTCTTTTGTCTTAACAACATACTGTAAACATTTTACCATGACTGATTTTGGTGGGTTGTGGGGATTTTTTTTTTTAGGTTTTAATGGATTTTCCAAAAATATGTTTTATTGACAAATCACCACTTCTTATCATCAGAATTTGTACCAAAAAAAAAAAAGAAAGAAAGAAAGAAAAGAACAACAATTTTTTTAAAAAATAGCAAAACTCAGTGGAAGCAAAACTCACTCAAGGGTAGGTTTTAATGGATTTTCCAAAAATATGTTTTATTGACAAGTCACCACTTCTTATCATCAGAATTTGTACCAAAAAAAAAAAGAAAGAAAAAAAAGAACAACAATTTTTTTAAAAAATAGCAAAACTCAGTGGAAGCAAAACTCACTCAAGGGTGGGTTCACAACCAATATAACTAGGATGCACATTACTCTTCAAGATGAAAATTCTGTATTATGCCATGTTATAGGACTTGGATGTCCTCGGATTTTGGTATCCACAGGGGGTCCTGGACTGTACAAATTCTGAATAGTTTCCCACACTTAGAATATAAAGTGGTCATAAAAATTAAATTAAGCAACTGAGATTATTATCTAAACTATTAATTTAGAGTTTCAGGTCAAGAATAACACTGCCAGAGCAGTAAGGTGAAAGTACTATTGTGCTCGAGTTAGCTGGATAACTGCTTTGGTTTCTATTTTACACTTGTTGATGGTCTTATTTATCCTCAAAGGTAGCTTATGCTTTAGAAAATAAAAGTACATTTGGCATATTAGGGGCTTGCCAAAAGCAGAGGTGACTTCCTGCTCTAGACTAGGCCTGATTATGGTTTTTATTCTTTTAAATAAAGCGATGATGCACACCTTTAATGATGCCACATAGATCGGGCATTCTCAAACAACTGGAATTTAAAAGAATCTTAAACAACATTCCGATATTGACACACTAGTTCAGATTCTCTGCGTATGGTGCTAATATTTTTCATATATCTAAGTGAATGTGGTCATTCCACTTTTTGGAGAATACAGGCATAAAGGACTTTGCCCAACACCAAACAACTTTTTCAAAGTGGAGAGGGATCTTGATCTTCCTTTTCAGAAAGGAGGAAATTACTGGCAGAAGTGACATCTAATCACAATAAGTCCATGACCTTATCTGAGGTGCGTTGAACAGGCAAGGTCTTCTTCATTCTATGATAGCAACATTAACTAAAAGGTTGTGCAAATTTTGAAACAGAGATTTCTCACAACTTTGCAAAGAATGCATGTTTTATTTGGTTGCAGTATCGTAAAACTCATCTTTTTGAGACAGTTGTACCCAGGTCTTGGCAGAAATTAAGAGAAGGAGTTAACAGCCACAACTTATTTCCATCTTTCACCCAAGTAATACTTTTAAGGAGGGGGGTGCAAGGATTTGGGATGTTCATTAAATGTACAGATAATGTGAAAGGGTGTCAAGACTGTAAAAGAAAATTTGACCATAGTTATCCCAGAAAAATCTACTCTGTGATTGTTAATATAAATTGAAAACTCCAAAGTGTTTTTACTCACAATACTTCTGATATCAAATGTGTGGGTAAAACACATAGATTCTCCGACTAAAACCACAACCAATTCTCCTACTCTCCAGACACCAACTGGGTGTCCTGCAATTCAATTCAATTCAATTCAATTCTGTCGCTAACTACTCAGAGTTAGCATCAGACGCTACAGGTTTGAGTGCTCAATCCCACAAGACTGCCCTCCCTTCAGATGCCAGTGGCAAGGATTGGGTCCCCAGGTTACCAATACTTCTGTTCAACTTGACTTCAAATAGAAAGTTCCCACAAACCTCCCCCCAGGTTCGATAATTTGGTAGAATGGCTCACAGAATTCATGAAAACAGTTTACTTACTACTACGAGCTTATTATAAAGGCCACAAGACAGGAACAGTCAAATAGAAGATATGCTTAGGGCAGTGTGTGGCAGGGGGACATGGAGGTGCAGAGCTTCCTGCCATCTCCAGGCATGCCAAACTCTCAGCACCTTGATGTGCTCACCACCCAGAAGCTCTCTGAATATTTAGGGGTTTTTATGGAAGTTTCATCACACAGGCATGGTCGATACCCAGTCTCCAGCCCCTCTCCTCTCTCTGGAGATTGAGGGTGGGGCTGAAAGTTGTAGACCTCTAATCAAAGCTTGTTCTTTCTGGCAATTAACCCCCATCTTAAAGTTATCTATGGGCTTGCCAAGAATCACCTTATTAGAACAAAAGATACTCCTATCACCCAGGAAATTCCAAGGGATTTAGGAGCTCTGTGTTAGGATCAGGGACAAAAACCAAATATATATTTCTTTTGATGCCACAGAAACTGATGGGTAATGATTTTTTTCTGAGACATAAAATATTCTCTTCTTTGACTGTGAAGACAAATAAAATGTAGATGGCTAGAAGCTGTTTGTTTTGAGAAAAATTTATTGGTACCAAGCATATAAAGACAAACATTTAATAAAATGTTAGCATCTCCAGGGATATCTTTTACTTTCACTGAAGATTCCAGCTATAGAGCAATCCTGAATCTGATCTTCGGCCAATAATTTCCATAAAACATATGCACCTACATAAATGAATGCAATATCGCTCTATTAGCATGTATGAAAGTAATCTGGACATTGCAAGGGTAAGGTTATTATCATAAGCCAATAAACATTAGGACACTACATGGCTATTGGTGTTGAGAGAATGAAATACACCATTCAATTGTTCAGAAATAAGAAAAGTAAATTCTGCAGATATTTAGGCTAATGACATTGATTCAGTCTGGGCAAGATTCTAGCCCTAGGACTCTTAAAAGGGGAACTAGTAGTCTATGGAAGCAGCTTGTTTTCTCTAAACATAAGTCAAAACAGACCTCACTTTATTTGATAGGGCTGCAAAATCCGTGAATCAAGAAAATGCAATGAATACAGAGATATAGACTAGAGGCTAAAACAATTAAGGAAATGTTAAGTGGATAAATGATAGTGTCACCTCGCAAAGTGCTGATTAAAGACTTTTGATATCAGCCTGGAGGAATATCACCAGGAAAGTGTCACAGGGCTCTCTCCCTGACTCTGCCATTCCACATTTGTCTCAATCAAGGGAATAAGGATAAAAGACATGTTTTTCAAATTTGCAGATAACATGAAACTAAGAGAGTGATTGAATCAGGATCAAATAAAACAAACAAAAAATACCTCCAACAGACTAAAATGAGTCAAACTGAATTAGATAAAATTTAATGGAGACAATATTATATTCTATACTTGAGTCCAAAAGGAAAAAAAAAAATCATTTGGCTTGAAAAAGCTAATTTGAACTTGTGCTACTTTAACAGGAGCCATTGACTAGAAAGTCCTGATCTTTGCTAGCCAGTCACACCAGGAATATCATGAGTTGGACCAGCATGGGATAAAGTATGTAGAGATACCATCAGCTTGGGGCCAGAAAAATGCTAGAGGAGGTCAGAATATGATCAGACCAAGAGAGGGTAGCTGGAAAGCCCAGAGGTACACCTGTCATCTGTCGTTCAACTTGACAATCTTGAGACATTACAAGTGCTAGCCAGTTTAGAAGTTAGGACAGGCCACAATCAGGGTTAGAAGATATGATGACAGCAGGATTCCAAAGAGTAGGAGCTTTAGGAGGAGCTGGATATATTCCAAATAAGGAAAGCTTGGAAGGAGATCTTGGCCATTGCAGTGAAGTCCCATTGGTGTCGGGTTCAGCCATCAAGCACTACAGGCAAAATGATTACATGCTACAAGCTTCTCAAGAATCTTAAACAAATCGTTGGTTCCAAAATACATAAAGAATACTATAGTATTAAAACTAATATAATATTATGTTAACAAGTCAGCCTCAATTCAGTGCTTTAGAATGATATGTAAATTATGTCTAACATGGGATGCAAATACATTTTGATGTATGTAATATAATGCCTGGAGTCTAAAAGTCTTTAAACGAGCACGATATAGTGTAGACAAGAATTTAATAAACTAGGCAATCAGATGTGAAGGAGCAGGACGCTAGAAAAGTTAATCTGGGAATTTACATATTGGCCAAACATAGCAGATGCCAAGGCTTGAGTGGTGTGGGGAGACGCTTGAGTATCTGACCTTGCTTCTAGTGCCTGAGGCCCTAGATCTGGTTGGAAATAAGGGGGGTTTTCAGGGCATGCTTAAGAAACCCGAAAACATGCCTGGACTCCAAGATGCCAATTCTGAGGAACATGATGTAATCCCAAATCTGCCACTGCTTAATTCTTAAATCAATCAGGAGTGGCTCAAAAACAAGGGCAGGATTAACCTTGGGGGTACATCTGCACAATAGAGAAAGGAGACAGATAACCCAAAGAGAGGTAGAAGTAACAAGCAGACATGGCTACCTCTAAATTTGGAGCCCTACACTTCAAGGGGCATATACTGAAACTATATGAGTTTCATATATGAAACTACTGAGTGGAAAAAAGCTTTGTAAGACAGAGCATATCCTGAGAAGGACCAGAGCCTGGAGAAAAAAAGACAGAAAGGCAGCAGGAGAGGTGTCCTCAAAAATGGAAGGTGCTATTCTGCAGAAAAAGTACTGGGATTGTTTTCTATTAACGCAAGGAGTGAACAGGGGTTAGATGGTTGATGCTCTCCAAGAAGATGAATTTTTACTTATTCTAAAGATATATTTTGTGATGATTATCTAAAAACCTAATTAACTATTGAGTTGACTGGGAAAATAGTGCCTTGGCCATCCCTAGCGACTGGACAACCACTCAACAGTGGGCTGTCAGATAGGAGTCAAACATTAAGTGGGTTGCTGCATAACTTTGTATTTAACTGTGAAAATGTTTTTACAATCTAGCTTTTTATGGTTTATTTGCTGCTTGTTAGGATATCATGGAGATATAGAGATGGATGAGAAAAGAATACAAAGTAGTCTTTTGAATAATTGCTATAGCTGCTCTGGAGTCACTGGAAAGATTAGACCCAGTTGGCTTTCTTCTCTGCTGCTGAGATGTGCAATTACAAATATCTAATATTTCTGTAATGTAAATAGTCTACACAGCTACAAGAGCAGGGATGTTGATAAATTCCTAACACGTCTCCCTTCCGTGGGAGGAGTAGGAGGAATTAGGGAGTGATAGACTACTGTATTTATTTCAATAGGTCAATTTCTAACAACAGTTGAAATGCTGATCTTGAGTGTGATTTAGAAGCTACAAGAGCAGGGATGTTGATAAATTCCTAACACGTCTCCCTTCCGTGGGAGGAGTAGGAGGAATTAGGGAGTGATAGACTACTGTCTTTATTTCAATAGGTCAATTTCTAACAACAGTTGAAATGCTGATCTTGAGTGTGATTTAGAATCTTTTAATTAGGTGCAGGTAATGACTGATGTGAACAGAAAGAGAACATATTGGCTCCTATAACTGGCCCAGGCATTCTCCACTCAGCATTTCTTGTTTGCCAACAGCTAAAAGAAAAAAAGAGATTGTCTCTCCTCCAACTATTGAACAAAAGTTCTAGGTTTCTCCAGGACTGGATCAACTTGGGTCACATGCCTATTCCCAAGCAACTAATTTGGCTTGGGAACTGCTATGAGCTAATTGTTTTAGACCTGGATTATTGCCTAACCTGAGCCAAGCACCACAGCAAAGAAAATAGTATTTTAACGATTGACCTAAACCAATCAAAACCCATACCCTGAGACTTCAGATGGGGCCACAGCTACTCCACAAAAGTAAATATATTTACAGTCTTCTCTTGGTATCCAAGGGGGATTGGTTCAAGGATACCCCGCTCCCCATGAATACCAAAATCCAAGGATGCTCAAGTCCCTAAATTGGTGCAGTATTTGCACATAACCTATGCACATCCTCCTGTATATTTTAAACCATCTAGATTACTTGTAAACCTAATACAATGTAAATACTATGCAAATAGTTGTCATTCTGTATTGTTTTTTATTTGTATTATTGTTATTGCTGTATTGTTATTTTTTATTTTTACTTATTTTTTTAATATTTTCAAGCAGCAGTTATTTGAATCTGCAGATGAGGAACCCCCAGATGCAAAGGAAGGACTGCCCACTCATGGATTAGAAGTTTAAATCTCTGCATTATTTGAAACACATTTAAATGCAAGAGTAGACCATCCCCCTGGTTCTATTAAGCACAGAGGGGAGTTGCTTTTATTTCCAGATTAGAAAATGTTTCCAAAATGGAGTGTATCAAATACCAAAGAAGAACACTAACATCCAGATACTTCTCCATTTGAACTAGCTGCATGTATCTTTATCCATTGACATCAACTTAATTTTATCTGTACTTTCTGCACCGCTAAGAAGTCCCCAGGGGCTGAGAGGAAATTTCAAGAGCTTCTATGTAGTTATTGTTGCTAGGAAACAACATCCTCAGTATCCAAGTGTTCAGGCTTTGAGTCGCTGTGTGAAGTCACTGGTTCATAAAGGAAAACCCTTGGTAAATAGGTTGTTTAGGTGTGAGTAAATTGATGTTCTCTCTCTGTGGCAAAATGTTCTTGTGTAACCTTTGGATAATAGTGTATTTCTAGGCCTCTATTCTTCCCTTTGGATCCAGCTGCCATTATTTCTCCCATGAGAACTCACACTTCTACCTGAAATGGAGTGAACATTCTTTTCTTTCCCCATATAATCTGTAATTATCTCAGTGCCTTTCTTTGGATAATAGTGTATTTCTAGGCCTCTATTCTTCCCTTTGGATCCAGCTGCCATTATTTCTCCCATGAGAACTCACACTTCCACCTGAAATGGAGTGAACATTCTTTTCTTTCCCCATATAATCTGTAATTATCTCAGTGCCTTGAACACTAAGCCTAACGGGTTATAGTTAAACAAAATGCAAGTGAGCTTGGAAATAAAAACCCAGACCACCAACTGTAGGAATTGTTGAGTACTATTAAAATCTGCATTGATTGGTAGTCGTATTTCAGCTTTTTCATTGTGTGTTGTATTGAAGTGTTCTGCTCTTCAGACGTGGCAGATAATGAGAGGTGCTGTTTCGGCTCACCCACTCCCTTCTCCCCTCTCAACCCCAAACTGCAAACCATCTCTGACTCTCAACAATAACTGGTGCTTACATGTTTCTCCCCTGGGATCCTATAATTCAAAGACCAGCTTGAGGTTGCGATCTATCACCTAGTTAACTCAGCATGCCTAAAATTAACAGGCAGCTTTTTCCATTCCCTTGGTGTCCAGACCCAACAATAAGGCTCCTGTGAACAGAATCACCTTAATCAGGGAGTAAATTAGGCTCAAGAATCTACTAAATAGATTACCTATATAAGGTTACCAGTTTGAGACAATAAATTCAAAATTCTAGGCAGCAAGTAATATTCACTAATTCATTTATTCAGAAATATGCATTGAACATTTACTGTAAACAGAACTTGTTCTAGGCCTTAAGAATGTGTTAATGAATAAAAGAAGACCCTTGTCTTCAAAGAGCTTATAATGTAATGAGGGAGAGAGGAGACAAAAGAGATAAGCACAAAGCCATAGAGACAGATAAAATATTCACATCACAGTATGTACTGTGTAACTGACAGGACCCTATCAAGAACACAGAAACCACTCAAGGTTTTTCAAGGTTTTTCAAAAAGGGAATTTAATAGACAGAATTGGTTGCAAAGGTTGGAAGGATCATAAAAGCAAAAGGGAGAAGGAGAAAAGAGTGCTAAAGGAGCAAAAAGCCAGAAGCAGCTAACACCCTTGTGCTAGCGTGCAAGGTGAATCTGCTGAGACCCTATTAGAAATGCTGTTCTAGTTGTTTGTGGAACGGTGCTGGCTCTTCTTCAGCTTCAAGGGTCTGGAATCACCCCAGGTACCCTGGCAACAATCACCAGAAACTGTGGCTACCACACTGCCAAAGCCAGAAACAAGAACCTTCCTTTTTCCTACCACCTTCTAATCTTTAGCCAGCTCTTCCTAGAGGCAGCCTCTAACACGAAGCCAGAGAGACAAGCAGCCCACTCCCAGTAATACAGAATAGAGACGGAAAGGGGACTACGAGGCATAGAAACATCAAGTGAGTGACTGGCACAGGCCACAACAGAGGTTTTAATGAAAGGTTCTGGTAATACCAAAACTGGAGCAAATAATTCTTCCCCAGAAGAGAAAGGGGGTGTATCAATGTAGCTTCTGTTGCAGATGACAGAAGCCCATCTGGCTGGTTTAAGGAGAAAGACATTAAGATAGGAAAGCGGTGCTTACAAAATCAAAGGACTGATGTAGGAGGCTCTAGGCTGGGCCACTAGCAATGACTCTCAGAACCACAACACAGACTGGCCTTCCAAAGGGACTGATAGTTCCACCACAATTCCACTGGTAATCGGGTAGCTACGACAACCATGTTGACTCCAGGACACAGAAAGCTAAAACCAAAATTCTTGGTTCCAGAGCCATCTGTGCTATATGATCTGCACCAGCAAAACTGATGCTTCTCTTACCACTTCTGACCTCACGTGACTCCATCTAATCCAGAAAACCAAATCACACCCTTAACCTAAGTTACAAGGGAGTCTAGGGAATATGGATTTTGGCTTTCTTGAAGGAGATTAGAACATATGCTAAAGGAAACCTATCCACACAGTCCCCATCACAGAAGGATTCAGAAAGGAATTTGATGGTGAATATGTAACATTTAAGATGAAATTTGCAAGCTCCAACAGGGCAGAGGCCCTGTCAGTCATATTCACCACTGTACAGCTAGTACTTTTCCTCCTCCTGGCACATAGAACTCAATAAATATCTACTCATTGAGTGAGTAGAGTCATGTATGTAAATTAATGCCTGGTTGTCAAGTTAAGGTCAGTAATATAAAGCCAGGAGTTCTGACGATAAGAACCAAGAATGCAAGAATGCAATATTTTACAAATTTTTATTAGATACTAACTATATACTAGATCTTACATACTAGATAATACTACATACTAGATGCATACAACATGCATACATACTACATACTAGATATTAGATACTGCATACTATATATTACATACTACATATTAGATATTACATACTAGATACTACATATGAGATCTTGGAAAGTGAAGTCAGATCTAACCCACTGCATATCTTTCCTGGTTACGATAGTGCTTGACACATAGTAGACACTCAAAATATGTGTTTTGCAATATTAAACATAGTTTTCATGTATCCGCCTTGCCAGTTTGGAGAACTAGGTATGTTTGGCACTGCCAGTAGGAAGAACTAGGCATTGTTCTGTGCCTCAGCAGGGATCCTAATGCATATCTAGGAAGATAAGAGATTGAATCTGGAGAAGTCTGTGGCAGGGGGACAGAATCAGCAAAAACCTCATGTTAGAGCTCTCAGGAAGGGGAAGTGACAAGCAGGTACCCCGATGGGCGGCTCTGAAGGGAACACAGAAGCTGTGTTCTATTAGCCCCGTTTTTACTGCCTACTAGAAAATGGGCCATCCAAGGTCGCAAAGCTAATGACAGAGGTATAATGAAGTCAAAAGCTATAGATAAATCCAGCTCCAAATTGGGACAAGGGCAGAGGTTCATATTCAAGTTTTGATATATAGTGTTTCTCTCCAAAGAGTCTCTAGATACTGGGTTTAAGATTTGTCTCCCTAACAAATACTTACTGTGCAAATATTCCATGCTGCCAAAACCATATTCTATATGCAAAACCATGCAGTCTAACTCAGGATAGGACAGCTATTCAGTTGTGAAAATTGAGGTGCCTGAATGAAAAGCCACCCCAGCCCCATATGAAAGTGAGCAAAGGGTGTAAGATGCTACTAAACCCCACACACATCAAGTCAGACAAGAAGAGGGCTTTAAATTCAAATTGCATTGTCTTGACTCCGTAAAGAATTTTTTAAAAGCTAAATTGTACTTCTTCTGATTCCATAGGTGTTTATGGAAAAGCTCATCTTTCACACCATCTTCCTGAATGGATGTTGCTGAGGCATTTTTCATCACATAAAAAAAGTCCACAGGAGAAATTTCTCCCGGGCCTGGTGTCAGCACTTTTCTTTCTTCCAAGCCAATTGGTGTGTTTTCATCTCCTGGGCACTGTGAACTTTTTAACTGATTTGATTTTGTGCTGCTTGATAGATAAGCAATTTATGTCTCTGAAGAGAGACAGGTCCGGATGATGCTGGAAGCTCATTCCCTTCTCCCTGGCAGAGAGCAGCTTCAGCAGATCGTGGTTAACTCGACAGAAGCACAGGCTGGTGCCAGATGCTGAGTTCCAAAGGCTACCCCTCCCTGACCAGCCTACCTCCTCAACCCAGACCTTCCATTGTCACACAGCCACACAGGTGTCCACCCAGTCCTATAAACATGTACAATGTGCAGCATTGCAAGGTAGGGTTCCTCTCTACTGGAACGTTGGCCACGGTGCATCCAGTCTACCTTAGACGAGCCTAAACTAAGGGATAGTGAGAATTTGAAAAGTAGTTTGTGATCCATTACCTCCTTGCTCATAAATTTTTCCCAAATAAACCCCATTTTATATCTTCTCCATGCCACCCTGGAGGTGTGTATTTGAAACCTCATTGCTCACATGTGGAAAAAATATATAAGACTCCAGGTCTTCCTTGATTTTAATTTTTTGATATATTGATCTACTCACATAATTCAAAAATCAAAAAACATTAAAAAGTACATAGTGAATGGGGCCAGCCCGGTGGCACACTGCTACAGTGCGCCGCTTGGGAAGCGCGGCGGCGCTCCTGCCGAGGGTTCGGATCCCACATACAGACCGGCCGCTCACTGGCTGAGCGAGGTGCAGGGGCAACACCGAGGGTTGCGATCCTGTGGCCGGTCCCGGTCCGGTACGGGCGCGACACTGAGGGTTGCGATCCGTTGCCGGGCACGAAAAAAGACAAAAAAGGAAAAAAAAAAAAAAAAAAGTACATAGTGAAAATTTTCCTCCCATCTCTATTACCCATCTACCTATCCCTTCCACAAGGAAATCATTGTTATTACTTTGTTATCTGTTCATCCAGAGCTTTTTAATACACATACAAATATATGCAAATATATTTTTGCTTTTTTCATAATTTTCACACACACATTAGCATATTATAAACACTATTATTCAATTATTTGGTTTTTCAAATTAAAAATAGATTTTCAAATTACAAGAGTTTTCCATATTATATGTAAGAACTTCCTTATTCTTTTTTATAGTTGTATAATATTTCATCATTGTGCCATAATTTAGTTAATGGGGGACATTTATATTGTTTCAAATATTTTGCTATTGGAAAGTGTTTTAATGAATAATTCTTTACACACATTCTTTACAATTGTGCAATTCAGTTTATAGGATAAATTTCTAGAATAGGAATTGCTAGGTCAAAGGGTATATATATTTTATTTTTGATATCTAATGCCAAACTGCTTTCCATACGGATTACACTTTTTTACACTCTCACTACTTCCTCACATGCTCAGCAACACAATGTGCTGTCACTTGGTAGATTTTTGCCAAGTATGAGGCATAAAAAGTATCTTGATATAGTTTTAATTTTAATTTGCATTTCTCTTACCATGATTGAGGTTGGGCATTTTTACTTTTTCAATGAATTCTCTGTTCATATCCTTTTACCATTCTGTCATTAGGTTTTTGGTCCTTTTCTTCTTTTTGTTTGTAGAAGCACTTTAAATATTAAGAAAATTAGCTCCTAACTGCAATATGCAATCCAATTATTTTTTGTTTTTTACTTACTTTTGACTCCGTTGTTTTTTGCCACACTTTTTAAAAATGTGGCCAAATAAGCCTATTTCTTATGACTTTTGTATTATGTGTTTTAGTTAGAAAGGCATCCTCCATTCCAGGATTACAAAAGAATTCTCCCATTTTTTTTTCTAATATATGCATGGTTATATTTTCTAGATATATCTGCAATCTATTTGAGATTTATTATTATACATAGCATAAAATATAGGTTCAAACTACTTTTTTCAGTAGCTCCTCAATTTTTTCAATACGATTTATTAAACAGTCTATCTTTTTCCCAATTATTTGAGATGCCACTTTTATCATATACTAAATTTCCCTATATGTTTGACTTTAGTTCTGAATTTTCTATTGTGGCCTATTGATCTCTCTTTCTATTCCAGTACTGGAATCACATTATTGTAATTATTGAGGCTTTATAATATTATACTACCTGATAGGGCTACTTGCCCTTTATTTCTCCTATTTCTTGGAGTTTTCTTGAATTTTCTGATTTGTTTATTTTAATCCCAGAATCATTTTGTCTAGTTTCCAAAACAAAAAGCCTATCAGCATTATTAGACAATCACATTAAGTTGTAAATAAATTTATGGTATTGAGTCTTCCGATTCAAAACCATGGTATACCTTTTTATTTGTTCAAAGCTTCTTTTGTGCCCTTCGAAGGTGTTTTAAATGTATGTCTTATATATTTCTGACTGTTTAGGACCAGATATTTTTATCTCCATGTTTAAAGGGGACTTTTTCTCCATAAATTGTTGTTTTTATATATAAAGGCCATTCATTTCCCTATATTAATTTTGTACCCCATTACCCTACCAAATTCATATTGTTTGTAATAGTTATTCAGTTAATTCCTTGGGGCTTACTGGGTATAAGAGTATGATTGCATAATTTGCAAATCTGGATAGTTTAACTAGCAGCTTTCCAACTTTATACCTCTTTTTCTTTCTCTTGTCTACTGCGTTGGTTAACATTTCCAGAACAATGCTAAAAAATAGTAACTGTAGTAGACACTATTATCTCGCTCTTAACTTTCATGGGAATGTTCTATTATTTTCACAATAAGCCTGATGCTGGCTTTGGGACTGAGACAGATACAAGGAGTCTTCAAAAAGTTCATGGAATTGTATCACCTTTTAATTTTCTTTTTCCACGAACTTTTTAAAGTATCTTTGTATATCTTACTGTGTTAAAGAAGTACCTATCTACTTTTATTTATTGAGTGACATTGTTTTGTTAAAAAGCAGAACAGGTGTTGAATATTGTCAAATGCTGTTTTAGCATCTATGTAAATAATCATATGTTTTCTCCTCCTTAGATCTGTTAATATAATAAAGTATGTTACTAGATTTTCTAATATAGAACTGTTTTTGCACTCTTAAAATAAACCACATTACTTATGCTTTAGTATTTAAAATACTGATGAATTTTGTTTGTTAATATGTTCTGCTTACTTTACGAAAATAATTTAGAAATTTTCATTCTTTTTTTTTTTCCTTTTTATCTTTTTTACTGACCGGTAACGGGATCGCAACCCTCGGTGTCGCGCCCGCACCAGCGCTCAGCCAGTGAGCGGGAACCAGTCTCCACATGGGATCCGAACCCTTGGCGGGGCGGCGCACTCTCCAGTGTGCCACCGGGCTGGCCCAGAAATTTTCATTCTTAGCCTATGCTTTGAAACTGACTTTGAAATAAGTAGCAACAGAATTATCAGTTCTTAAATGTTTGACACATAGTTTTTTGTATGTTTGTTTGTCTGTCTGTTTGTTTGTAGGAGGTGGAATCACGCTGTTTTGATCTTCTATGTCTCCTTATCTGGGCTTTAAAAAAATGCTTTTCCCCAAGAAAATTATCCATTTCACCCAAATTTCCATTTATTTGCATAGAGTTGAGCTACGTAGTCTTATGATTCTGTATAGTTCCTCTGTTTCTAAGGTGGTTTCCGTTATTATGTCTTACTTATCTGTCCGGATTCATTTGTTTGATTAGAGTCTTCTGTAGAATAGTTTCCTCAAACAGATACGTGGGTGATATGTTCTCTGAATCTTTATATATCTTCTCTGAAAAAAGTGGTATTTTGGCTGGCAGAGAATGTTACTCTTGCGTCTCAGAGTTGCTGCCCTGTATGCCTGTATTCTAGATGTTCTGTGGATGTTTTTCTATAAACTTTTCTTTTCCAGAATTGCACATAAGAAGTTCCATAGTGTTTTTCTTTGAAACTACCTTGTGTAGTTTGAGGATTGTAAGATTGTAAGATTATTCTTTTACTCTTGGAGCTCAAAAATGATATTATTACCTGATATAATGAGCTTATCAATCTGCAAAATAGTTTATTTATTAAGCTGAGGAAAATTTGTATTTTCTTTTTATTATGGCTCCTTCTCTATATGTCCTTCTTCCTTCAGAAATGCCCACTATTTATATATTAGTTCTCCTAGAGGAGTCCTTCAAGGTTTTTGTAGTTTCTTCATGCTTTCCAAATCTGTATAATTTTGTTCTCTCTTGAGATACATCTTTCAGGTTGTTTTCCACACCACTAATTCTGGCCTCATCAATGGCCATCTTCTCAATTTAATATGTTTTTATTTAAAAACTACTGGGTTTTAGTACAAGAAAGTTTTTATGCTCTGATAAAATATCCATAAATGTTTCTATATTTTTAATAAAGGTGGGGAACGAAGACTTTAAACTCTTGTCTGCTTCTTCCACCAGTTTTTTTCACTAAGATCCACCTATTCTGGAAGTTCTTCTTGTTTTAATCCTCTAGGGCTACTGGGTTCCTTATATGTACTGTTGTTTTTTCTTGCCTGTACCTTGGAGTTTGGGCCCAAATGCCAGAGCACCTTGAAAAAAAACAAAGTTCTGGGTAAAGAGCATGGTGAGCTCCAGGCAAGTTGTCATTCCTGCTGTGCACCAGGAGGTAGTCTTGCTCTCTGTGACCCAGACCCTCTTCTCAGCTCCCCAACATCCCCACAAGGGACTGAGATGACAACAGTTCCTCCAGATAGCACACAGGTGGTAGCACCCCATATTTTGCAGACCCAAGAGTCCCTGCATCCTGTGCTCTTCCTTAATCTCACCATTCTAATTTGCAGCCAAGGACTCCATGACACTAGTCCCTACGTTCTCTCTAATCCCTCAGGGAAAAAAATCCTATGACATCATTGTCCACTGTTGTCCAGACAGAGCAAAGACCTCACATCCCCCAGATCCCACTCCTCATTGGGCTTAGGAGAGGTAGTTCATAGTTGAATTGGAAATAGAAGGGAAGGCATTGAGGTTGAGTTTAAGCTATCATTTGACCACTAGATATTTCCCCTCAGAAAGGAGGTTTGTATTCTAGAATCTATGATTGTGGTCTATGATCTCCTGAAATGGCCATCAAATTGTATCTATCTATCTTTCTATCTATCTACACATCGATGTTTTTCTGTGGAGTTGTTTTTTTTAACAGGTTTTTTTTTTTTTTTTTTTTTTTTTTTTTTTTTTTTTTTT
>NW_007728152.1:148058-151912 GCF_000696425.1 Galeopterus variegatus | reverse complement strand
TTTTTGTCTTTTTGTCTTTTTCCATGTCCGGCAATGGATCGCAACCCTCAGTGTTGCGCCCGTACCGGACCGGGGACCGGCAATGGGATCGCAACCCTCGGTGTTGCTCCCGCACCTCACTCAGCCAGTGAGCAGGAACCGGTCTGTATGTGGGATCCGAACCCTCGGGCAGGAGCGCCGCCACACTTCCCAAGCGGCGCACTATCCAGTGCGCCACCGGGCCGGCCCTTCAACAGGTTTTTATCAAATTCTCAAGGAGATGTTAAGTATCACAGTTTTATAGAGTCATATCCAAGCTTGATATAAATTCCCAATATGACCATTAGGTCCCATGTAAATCATTCTAAGTCCAGTAGATAAAGAGAGTCTCACAGCCTCTTGCAAAGTGGCAATATATCTAGAAGTAAATATCNTGCGCCCGTACCGGACCGGGGACCGGCAATGGGATCGCAACCCTCGGTGTTGCTCCCGCGCCTCACTCAACCAGTGAGTGGGAACCGGTCTGTATGTGGGATCCGAACCCTCGGGCAGGAGCGCCGCCACACTTCCCAAGCGGCGCACTATCCAGTGCGCCACCGGGCCGGCCCTTCAACAGGTTTTTATCAAATTCTCAAGGAGATGTTAAGTATCACAGTTTTATAGAGTCATATCCAAGCTTGATATAAATTCCCAATATGACCATTAGGTCCCATGTAAATCATTCTAAGTCCAGTAGATAAAGAGAGTCTCACAGCCTCTTGCAAAGTGGCAATATATCTAGAAGTAAATATCTTCTATTTCTATGACAACACTTGGGCCATTGTAGAACGAGTTCCATGATATGAAAGATCATTACCTTCTAGAGAGAGGGCAAGTTCTTAAACCTAGAAGGAGATGGTTTAAAGAGAAATAAAATAAATTGAAATATCTTATAATAAATAATATCCTCTATTGGATGGCAAAAAGTAACAAATATAAAACAGTTGTGAGTTTAATGAGTTTAGCAGTAAAAATTCAAATAAGAGCTTTTTGAAGAGAAGTTAGAAATGTTTAAAGCAATAAAATTATTATTTTTTTTTAAAGATGACCGGTAAGGGGATCTTAACCCTTGACTTGGTATTGTTAGCACCACGCTCAGCCAGGGAGCAAACCAGCCATCCTTATATAGGATCCGAACCCATGGCCTTGGTGTTATCAGCACCATACTCTCCCGAGTGAGCCACAGGCTGGCCCTTAAAGCAATAAAATTAAAACAGCTTGCTTGCCCTCAAAAAAAGAAGGGAGGGGAAGAATAGCTTTAAAATTTCTTACATTCTTGCAGTGATAAGTTGATGGTGACCCCTTGGCACTTGGCAGTCAACTTCTAAATTTTAAACATTTTTTTTTTAATCTCTTGGAAAGATGTTACTGGCTTTAATCAAAAGTAGGTCAGCATAATATCTACTACAAAGAGCTTACATGGTTATCTTTGAAACACAAGCTCTAGTAATTCTAGTGGAAAAAAGATTTAATGCACTTTTATCTGAAGTGGATATAAATAGAAAATGATCTTAGAAAGGTCATGTTCGTCTTTAGCTGGTAAAAAGAGAAAAACATGGTCTTAAATATGTTTTAAATTATTTTGGAGTTTTGAATATGTCCTTATATTCATTTTATGCAAATTACTCTGATACACAACCATAACCCAATTAGACCACTGGCAAGTGGGAGCAGAGTGGAAGGAGAGAGAATAGACCATCGACATAGGGTCTTCATGCTGAAGACCTGAGGGTGGACCCTTCTACTGCAATGTACAATCTTCTACACATTCTCATTTAATTAACTGAAGCTCACCCTCATAATATGAAGATATAAAAGTATTATCAAGAATTTATATAGTCCTAAAATTTTCACATATATATTAGCTTTAATAATATTAGCAATAATCAAGGAATATGAATAGAAGCTTGCCTAATTTTCTAAAAGAAATGTGTATATCTTTTAAAATGTTTTGATCATTTAATGGGCACATACAAATTTGGCTTTTCATTATACTCCATCCATTTACCCTTTCTGTTCCCCTTTTAAAAAATATGTAATCAATTATTATTACTTGTTGCTGTTATTGTTGTAGTTAAATAACACATAATCAAAATCCACATCCAGGCATCTGGAATCTAGTTATCTTCCAATTTAACCAAAGAATGCCCATTGGCAGACACAATGAGAATAAATATGCAGCAGTGATATCAGATATCACTAAGTGATCCAGAGCTTATGTTCACTAAAGCCGGATGCATCCGTCTTCTCAATGCAGCCACTTCCAACCCATCAGAAATAGCACTCAGCATGAGACCTATATGACTAATTTAAAGCAATGCCACCTTGCTTGGGAATTTTTCCTCCAGCTCCCAAACTGTCTTTGAAATAAATTTCTAGACCAACTAAACTCTATTTAACTGTACTGTGTTTCTTGGTTTCAGATGGCTATACCACTGATGACATTGAGTTTTACTGGAATGGAGGAGAGGGAGCAGTAACTGGTGTTAATAAAATTGAGCTCCCTCAGTTTTCAATTGTTGACTACAAGATGGTGTCCAAGAAAGTGGAGTTCACAACAGGTGAGGATGGTTTCCTCAAAATGAACTAGGAGTCCTGTGAAAGAAAGAGGACGGTTTCAACCAAATGATGATCTGATTTTCTTTTTCTTTTTTTCAACTCAGGGGCATATCCACGACTGTCACTAAGTTTTCGTCTAAAGAGAAACATTGGTTACTTCATCTTGCAAACCTACATGCCTTCTACACTGATTACAATTCTGTCCTGGGTGTCTTTTTGGATCAATTATGATGCATCTGCAGCCAGAGTCGCACTGGGTAATGCACTCCCAGCACTGCAGGGAGCTAATAATGCATTTTACCTTCAAACAAATAACCAATATTAGGAATTACAGTAGGGCCAGCCAGTTAGCTCAGTTGGTTAGAGTTCAGTGTTATTAACACCAAGGTTAAGGGTTTGGATCTCCATACCAGCCAGCAGCCAAAAAAAAAAGGAATTATAGAATTATAGGCAGGAGCTCCCTTATAGCAAGCCAAAGAATTAGATTACCATACAAGTGCTTAAACATAAAACATCTAAGTGTAAGCATGTTTACAATTAATGTTTTACAATGTAATATCTTTTTAGCAGTTTACCAAAATTTAAAAAAAAAAAATCTTGGAGTACTTTTCACACTATGTAAGTGCTTCATGGGGTATATTTTTAAGTTCTCATTACACTAATTTCTAGCATCCTTGTGATGATTTCCCCATTGGTCCCTGCTTTTCACCATGGAGAACATTCACAATGCATTATTTTCCAATGGATCTGGAGAAAGCTAAACTTCATGACCATTAACAAGCTATGTCAATTGCTGGGAAATAATGTTCTTTGAATATTTACTGATGTTAAATCATACCTAGCTGAGTCTCCTTTAAATGGATCTCGCTGTACTTGAATAAGGCACAGACAATTCATCAGCTATATTAATGATCTGTGGTCAAGACAGAATAAAAAAGGGTTTCCTTCTTGGGAGAATAAAATTCAGAATTAATCTTGCCGTGGTTGAGTAATTGCTGAAAGCTGAAAGACTATATTTGAGACTTTAAAGCATTCCTTAGAAAGAATGTGTAGCCTGCCTGGTAAATCAGGGCATGTGCACATCTGCCTCATTATCTGATCCTAGAACCATATCAGTTACCACTTTTGGGGGCTTATTCTCATACACGCACACACACACACACACACACATTATTTCTAGCTAAGCGAACATATTACATTTCTTCTCTTCAGAGATTAAGTGTTGGTTCCTCGCCACCGGGGACCAACAACACAGGGCGGGAAGGGACCCCGGACCA
>NW_007728152.1:145620-146393 GCF_000696425.1 Galeopterus variegatus | reverse complement strand
GTGAAATTAAAACGTTTTATTCAAATAAATAAGATCATTCATGATGGCATTTCAGATCAGTCCAGCACATTTCGAATTCATCACTGATCTGAGCCATTTCAACTTTTTGTATGGTTATTCTGACTTCCTGTTTTATCTATTCTTCTAAAAGTTCAATAGCCAAATCAGGGAATCTATATATCTAGAATAATCTGATCGGCAAATGAGTGCTAAACTGTTTTTCCCTGTATGACTCCATTTCTGTTGCTTATAACAAAATACACAGAACTGGAGTAATTTATAAGAAAATGAAATTTATTGCTTACAGTTTCAGAGGCCGGGAAGTCCACAATGCAAGGAACACATCTGGTGAAGTTCTTGGTGATGGCAGCAGTGACCCAGTGGTCTCACATTGCAGAAAATGGTGGAGCAGAGAGAGCAGAGAGAGGCTAACCTCCTCATTCACTCTCCTTTTAAAGCCCTCACAACTATGCCTGTGGCCACCATTTTCAATCCATTCACTAAGGCATGTTCCTACAACATAATCACCTCTTCAAGGCACACCTTTCAATTACCACAGTAGGATTTCCCACCCTCAACAGTTATAATGCGAATTAAGTTTTGGGGGGACATTCACCCCAAAGCATTCCCCTTCTTTCATTTTGATATCTTCCATTTTCTTTGCCACCTTTCCTTTGTCCTTACTATCTATTTCACACTTCCTGTATTTATTTTTAAGGACCTCTATCAAATTTCAGATTTTACCTTCTCATCAATCTGCTATTTTTTTTTTT
>NW_007728152.1:142851-144703 GCF_000696425.1 Galeopterus variegatus | reverse complement strand
GAGCGCCACCACACTCCCAAGCGGCGCACTGTAGCAGTGCGCCACCGGGCCGGCCCTCAATCTGCTATTTTAAACACTGTTTTAAACATCTCCTTGCTTTTTTGCCCCTTTTGTGTGACTTACAGCAAAATAACTAATCTGAGAAATTCTGTTTACCCAGCTATAAAATGAGAGTAATATACTTTCCCTCTCATACTCAGCAGGCTGTTATGACAGCCATATAAGATTGTTCATAACTGTAAACATTTGAAACTGTAAAACATTATACAAATGTGTAATGTTAGTATTGCAGCGCAAACTATGTACATGAGATTTCAACTTCTTTTTCAATTCTTTCTTTTCCCAGTCATCATTTCATCATTACCATCATCGACACAAAAAAATTATTACACAGCCACACAAACATTATACTATTAAGAATACTATGTTTAACAAAGTAAGTAAAACAGAATTTGCCTTTTATGAGTTTATAGTACTAAGCTTCTTTAACAAATCCAAGCTCAGTTTTTTAAGAAGTCTTTTCCTGGTATTAGAGACCTAATTCATCTTAGGCTCTGGAACTAAGAAAATAGACATAGTAATTGAAAA
This sequence comes from Galeopterus variegatus, assembly GCF_000696425.1. NCBI lineage: Eukaryota > Metazoa > Chordata > Mammalia > Dermoptera > Cynocephalidae > Galeopterus > Galeopterus variegatus. The sequence goes on along the minus strand of NW_007728152.1, from coordinate 144,115 downwards.
CCAAAGCAACAAGATTATATTACATCTAAAAAGTTACATATTGTAATGATGAAAAAGTTAACTATCCTGATTTTGCCATCACATATTGTACACAAGTATTGATAGTCAACTTTGTATCCCACAAGTAGTATAGTCATTGTTTCAATAAAAAATAAGCAATTAACTAATTAAAATGTAACAATAAAAAATACATAAATCAAGTACTTGATGTAAATCATGAAATTTCTTATTATTTCTTCTTTTGGCAATGTCTTACTATGAATGACACATTATTATTTTAAAAATGCAATATTGATCTTGTGACATGGAATGAAGTAGATCTCCTCAAACTGGTCACCAGTTTTCTGTTTGGTAATGGCTGTTGTGGGGAATAGTATCACAAGGACAGATTTAGGAGGATGAGTGAGATGCTGACAAAAGGAAGAAGAAAGATGTGGTCGCGTAACAAAATGAGAGACATTTAACAATTGGCGTCCAATGGGATTTCGATCTGTCTTCCTGTCTGCTTTTCTTTTTTTGTGTGCATTTTTTTAAAAAAATATATTTTCAACCCTCCATTAACTGTACATTCTATTTTATGATCCATTAATGGACGTGTAGGGAGCCTGCTGCTTTGTCTTTCAGAATGTCTGCCCTTTTTGCCCAATAATTTATCATGCTACTCCCATCATTCTAGAGCATCAATAAGGGAATGGCATCTGTCCTCTCAATCTTGAAAAGGGCAACCTAACAGAGGGGCCTTCAGCTAAGCTTTGTCTTTCTCTTTCACAGGAATCACCACGGTGCTGACAATGACAACCATCAGCACTCACCTCAGGGAGACCCTGCCAAAGATCCCTTATGTCAAAGCGATTGATATTTATCTCATGGGATGCTTTGTGTTTGTGTTCCTGGCTCTGCTGGAATATGCCTTTGTAAATTACATCTTCTTTGGGAAAGGCCCTCAGAAAAAGGGAGCTAGCAAACAAGACCAGAGCGCCAATGAGAAAAACAAACTGGAGATGAATAAGGTCCAGGTAATGTATTAAATACTCCTAACAGCATTCTTCCTAAATTTATCACAACATGGTGCCCATGGCTCTCATAATTGGGGTGGGGGGGGAATCTTATAAAATATTAGTTTATTTTTAATAAGACTCAACCAGCCCTTCATTTTATATGTTTGGGAACTGAGGATTATATAGATTAATAACATATCTAGGCCTAGTACTGAACCCCAAGTCCATTATTGTTTATTCTAAACTATTTGTAAGACTATATTTTA
>NW_007728152.1:139688-142239 GCF_000696425.1 Galeopterus variegatus | reverse complement strand
GGAACCTTATAAAATATTAGTTTATTTTTAATAAGACTCAACCAGCCCTTCATTTTATATGTTTGGGAACTGAGGATTATATAGATTAATAACATATCTAGGCCTAGTACTGAACCCCAAGTCCATTATTGTTTATTCTAAACTATTTGTAAGACTATATTTTAAAAATTAATGCCAGGTCTGCTTGGTAAATAAGGGAGAAAACTAAAATAAATACACTTTGCTCTTCTAAATAGAGATGAGGCCATATATCTCAATGGTTACAACCATACACTGGAATCAAACTGCCTAGGTTTGATTCCCAGTTCTGGCATTTACTGGCTTTATAACTTCAGGCAAGTCAAACTATTTAAGTCTTTATATAATCTCTGCTCTTTGTATCCTCATGCATAAAGTGGAGATTATCATAGTATGCCTATCTCAGATTTGTTGTGAGGACTAAATGAGTTGTTGTTGTTGTTGTTTTTTAAGTCTACTATTTGGAATAATACCTGGAACATAGCAAGTACCCAGTAAATATTAGCTATTATCATTATATACAAGATACTTTTGCTATTTTTCTTCTGCTTTTCATCACTAGATCTTTTGACCTGTAGTCTCACAGGGTAGGATTAAATTAAAATTAATGCCTTGTTTATTCTTTAAAAACATCTCTGTAACCTTTACCTCTATGCCATTTTTCACTGAAATAAATTTATCATTATGTACATTGAAATACGGTATCTACTACAAATCATTTTCATAATAGCATACAAGATGACAGCTCCAGTATTTGTCATTTAGGCACTCTTCTGGGCTTTAGGGATACTTTTCTGAATGAGACAAAGTTCCTTGCCCTCATGGAGTTTAGATTCTAATATGGGAAGACAGACAGTAAACACACAAACAAGTATTAAGAGGGTAATTTCAGGTACTAATAAATGCTAAGAAGAAAGTAAAACAAGGCAAGAGAATGATTTGGGTCAGGTTGGAGGGAGCAGGAAACTTTGGAAAGGTGATCAGGAAGACTTCTCTGAGGAATTACCATTTGATCGGAGACTTAAGTGATGAGAAGCAGTTAACCATGCCATATCCATTCTAGGTAAAGGAAATAGCAAGAACTAAGGCTCTGAGGCAGGAGTTGCTGAATGTGTTAACGTACTCAGAGAAAACCAGCGTAGCAAGAGCCTAGTGAGTGAGGGAAAAAGAGTAATATGGTTGGATAATTAAGCAGAAGCCAAACTAGGAATCATTGACGTATATCTTCATGCTCTTTAGTAGGATATCAAATTTGGAAAAACACTGTTAGGGAAGTTATAAGTGAAGAAAACAGAGAGATTCAGACAAATGGTTAAAATTCAAAGCAATACTTTCAAATAAACTTTTACCTTTGTGTGAAACACTCTACTAGATGCAGTGGGAGAAGGAGAGAGCGTGATATTTGCCCTTGAGAATCTTCTCATCTTCTTGGGAAAGAAAATTACACTCATACAAGGTGATGAAATTATAAAATGAGACAGGACAACATTTATTTTGAGGAATATACTCGAAAAGAAGAAGTGAAGCTTCCTATTGTCTGATCGTAACCACACAGGTTTTAAAAGTATTTTAGAAGTAGTTTTTAAGGCCACCTCTTTTGTTATTCCCAACCCATCTCAGCTGCCTTCTAAATGTACTAGTTAATCCTCTGCACAGGGTGAAATGTGTGTTAATTGATAAATCATAAGGAAAACCCTATATAGAGAAAGTGGTACAGGTCCAGTGGCAAGAAGATTTGGAAGACAAGCTGGATGGACACTCAAAGATAGGTAGAATTAAGAAAGGTATAAAAGAGAAAGCAGGGCCTTTCGGTTGGCTAGAAAAGTAGCTGTGCTCTAGGGAGAGTAATTGAATGAAAGGCCAAGCAGACTGGAATCTATTTGTTTGGATAAAATAAAAAGATTATAAAACAAACTTTAACCAAACATTTTGGTCTTTTGCCTTGATTCCATGCCAGCATATCAGAGAACTTTTTTAAGATGCTAAGGGACAAATAAAGACAGGAGGAACATCTCACACATCATATCAGATCTAGATGTTATGTGTGTGTGTGTGTGTGTGTGTGTGTGTGTGTGTGTGTGTGTGTGTGTGTGTGTGTGTGTGTGTGTATGAAGAGGAATTAGTGACTGGATAATAAGTAAGTAGAATGTTCTTTATTTTACATAAAATGTTCTTTATTTACATTTTATGACTGATCTTCATTTCATAAAAAGGCTGTTAGAGCAACATTGGGCTTAAGTGTGGTAAGAAGATTTTATTGGGTCACAAATCAGTAAACTTTTATTCCAGGTGAATTTACTTTTTAAAATTTGAATTCAAGGAGAAAGCATAGAAAAATCCTTCAATTGTCAGGAGACAAAACACCTATAGATGATAAGAAATGTGTTTTTATCTGTGGAAGGCTAGACTAGAAGCTCAAGTGCTTTTTGCAGAAAAAGACAAAAGTGTGCCAAAATTCAAAAACAAATCATATTAAGACAAGGCAGAGATTCTGGTATCAAACTAACCCTCCCATAGATAAAAATTATAAATG
>NW_007728152.1:136744-139450 GCF_000696425.1 Galeopterus variegatus | reverse complement strand
TTAAGACAAGGCAGAGATTCTGGTATCAAACTAACCCTCCCATAGATAAAAATTATAAATGCTGAGCAAATATTTTTAAAATTTAAAATGGGAGAGTAACTGAAAACAAGAAAAACTGTAAGAGAATCAACCCTCAAAAAAAGGAAACCATAATGCATGGAATCTCTGTTTGCCCTAAAACCACTCTCCAATCTGAGGTTTTCCCTTGGGACCACTCCCCAGTCTGAGGGATGTGAGATGGCAGAACTTTATTGGTCTGAGGAGTCAGAGCATGGAGTTTGATACTTCCAAAGTTCCTGAAATTTTCAGAAAATGAGCCACAGCAGAGACTCGAAATCTGAGTATAAACTTCTTTTGAACCTTTGGCTGTTCCTTGAAGTACAAATGTACAGTATAATGCTGCCTTGCATTGACTGTCCCTCCAAAAATTGACCCCCACTCTCACAGTGTTAAGAGGATAGGAAATCCTATTAGGGTAATTGAAAAGTGGGGCCTTGAAGAGATGATTAGATTGTAGGACTGTGCAGTAGTGAGTGGATTAATAATGGTGATTGGGGCATGGTTGTGAGGGCTTTAAAAGAGGAGCATGAAGAGTCTATCCCTCCCTCTGCTCTGCCATTCTCTGCCATGTTTAGACCGTTGTATTGCTGTAAAGCCACCACCAAAGAAAACCCTCACCAAATGTGTTCCCTGGACTTTGGATTTCCCAGCCTCTGAAACCATAAGCAATAAATTTCATTTTCCTACAAAGTACCCAGTTCTGTGTATTTTGTTATAAGCAACAGAAACAGACTAATACAAATGCCAAGCAGTCCAGAGGGGGAAAACAGCTAAAGGCTGAAAAAATAAATAAAATAAACAGATTTCAGTTGCTGTTCACCAATAATTGGAGTCAGAGTTTGGGGTTTGAGTCCAGCCTATTTAAGGAGCCTAGTAAACACATTAGACTTTCCATTAAAACCCCAAAGGAATCACACCTTAGGAATAAAGACTAAGTCATGGGAATAAGGAAATCCTCTTGGGTTAAGTACAAAACTAAAATAGACCCACCCTAACAATACATAAAGCCAAGTCTCCACATATTCTAGGTGATATGTTAGTAATATAACTGCCTACCAAAACAAGACTCAACATTCTTTGGGAAAGATAACAGAATCCAGATATCTACAGTGCATTATTCAAAATATCCAACATATGATCAAAAATTACTAGATATGAGAATAAACAGGAAAATGCAATATATAGTAAAGAGAAAAGATTTAGGCAATAGAAACATAACTGCAAAAGTCTCAAATGTTGGCTTAAAAGATAAGTACCATAAAATAACTATAAGTAATGTATTTAAAACTTCATAAAAATAGCCAAAAACTGGAAACAACCAAAATATCCTACAAGAGGTGAATGGTTAAACAAACTGTAGTACATTCATAGCAATACTGTTCCAATAAAAAGGAATGAACTATTGATATATGTAACAACTTGGATGGATTTCAAGGGCATTATGCAGAGTGGGAAAAAAAACCCATCTTAAAAGATTACATACTGTATGATTCCATTTAATTACAGAAATGAAGAACAGATTAGTGTTCTCTAGTTGCCAGAAGTTAGTAATAGCAGAAAAGAGGGTGGGATGGGTGTGGTCAATTATAAAGCGATAGCATGAAGGAGATCTTTGTACCAGTGAAATAGTTCTACACTGATTGCAGTGGTGGTTACACAAATCTATACATGCAATAAAATCACATAGAACTATACACACTTTATACCAATGCTAGTTTTTTGGTTTTGATAGTACACAATAGTTATGTAAGATGTAATCAATAGGAGAAACTGGGTGAAGGAAACATAGGATTCCTCTGTGCTATCTTTAAAACATTTTGGACATCTATAATAATTTCAAAATAAATAGTTGAAAATAAAGCCAGTGGAAAATATTGATACAATGCATGAAGAGAAGGGGAATTTCAGAAAATAAGTGAAACTATAAAAAAGAATCAATGGAAATCATAAGATTGAAAATTTCATTAGATGGATTAATATCACATTTTGTACAACAGTAGAAAGGATTAGCAAAATGGAAGGGCATACTGGGTATTTCACAGTTGCACCAGTTTTTACCGCAAATGCTACTACTTCAGAGATGCCTTAACTGACACCCCACTCAGTTTATATTTGGTACCATTATTAATTGTTCTCACGGGACCATGTGCTTTTCTACCATAGGACTTCCACCATAGTGAGTATGTGTTTATTTGTGTAAGTTTCTTAACATCCATCTTTTATTAGACTACAGCTTCCCAACAATAGGCACCAGACCCCTCGTCTATTATGTTTATTCTTTCCTCAGTGGCTAGTACAGGCAAATACCAAATAAGTACTTATTGACTGACTGAATGAATGAATGAATGCTACCAAGGCCTTCTCCATTAAAGATAAGTTTTTAGAGAACATACAAGGTATTAGTGTTACATCATAATCTTTTATAAAATTCTATATATTCATAAGTAAAAAAAGAGACTATAATCCACTTCGGCTTCTGTCCTAGACTGTCCTACTGTTCCTATTACTTTGATTTTTAATGTTATTTTTTTTAGCATACTTTGTATCAACCTCAGGTATTCCTTCTGAATCACGCTGTCATATGACATTACATATAATCCTCAAGGAGTGTTATGGCTAAGATTTTATAAACTTCTTCAAATTTAG
>NW_007728152.1:134213-135891 GCF_000696425.1 Galeopterus variegatus | reverse complement strand
ATTTTTTTTAGCATACTTTGTATCAACCTCAGGTATTCCTTCTGAATCACGCTGTCATATAACATTACATATAATCCTCAAGGAGTGTTATGGCTAAGATTTTATAAACTTCTTCAAATTTAGAAGGAGTAATAAGCGAATGTTACCACCTCATGCCACTTACAATCATCCCTGCAGCTGCTTAGGTTTTCCAGTTCTTAACTGCCTAGTCTCTTCCAAAACCAGGAGCTCAGATAGACAATGTCTCAGTAACAAAGAAGCAGATTACCTCGTCTGCTCAGCGTATCATCACCAGCAGTTAAATTAATGATGCAAACTTTGTGGTATTTAAAAATGCTATTCCCTGGTTAAATTCAAAAACAGAAAATTATATATATTAGATTTATATTAGATTTTATCTAATAAAAGTTAATCTAATAAAATTACATTAGATTTTTTTCTTTACTACAATGGTTGGATGAACCCCCTCTTTCCTTTGAGATGCTTGTAAACAATTAAACTTACATGAGATATGTGCTCTGGTCCAAGACAATTTTCGGTTGAGGGAGTCCTAGTATTTGCCTTGCTTCCCCAGTGCATGGAGAGGCATTGTTCATTTATTACACATTAATTTTGGTAGCTTTGGCTGGGCAGTTAGGTCAAGGGGCATCTGTATTGAAGTTTCAGAAGTGCTTGCTTTGTCTTGATTTATATTTCCACCAGCTGCACTAAAGCATCTTTTTATGAGTACAGATGCTGAATCCAGACATTAGGAGAGTTCCAGCCTCCATGGTGATAAAGACTGTAGATTCATGAACCCCTCAGGCATCGTTTGAAACTAGAGATGGTATTTAGAGTTTTGAAAGATAAATTTCACAGTACAACTAGGCTTTAAGTAAGCTACCTCTGGGCCACTTTTATACTAACCTGGAACTTTTTTAGTTGTATATATTGGCCACGATGCCTGCCCAATTGCAAATAAATGAAATGGAAGAAAGGGTAGCATGGGAGGTCTGTGGGCAGAGACTGATTCAAAGTCATTCTAAGTCATGGGAGACACTAGGGCAATCTGCCAAAGATTCATACCAAATGTGCAGTTGCATCCCCAACAGTCAAGAAATAGAATTTTTTTCCTTCAGAATAAGATATTGATACTTTGATATAGCCTCTTCTCTCCCATTTCTGCTCTCTGTGGTAAGTCATCCCAGCACTTTCGGACAACTTTCTAAATGTAAATCAGCTCTGTATTGTGATTAATTCTAGGATATAAAGTGCATGCGAAGAAGGACATTGTAAAGGCGAACAGCTCTTCCTTAAGTCTAGCTTGAAACAGCTCAACACCCGTTAGTCTTTGAGCCTGGGCCCCAGCCCCACATCACTGCCTTTGATGAAACTTTTACCATTCTAACCTACAATTTTGAATTCTAGAGAAATCCTGCATTTCTCTTGACAACCTGTGTGATACTTCATGAACTTCTTTAACTCTCAAACCCTTGGCTTCGTTCACTTTTTGTTCTCTAGCCTTGGTTTAATTCTGTACTATCTCCAGAGTCTTCAGAAGTCTAATTTTCCTCTCCAAGAATCTCAATCTCTCTCTCTCTCTCTGTCTCTCTTTTTCTCTCTCTGACTTCTATTGCTCATTTTCTTCTCTACCCAAACAGCTAGGGTTCTTTTGGTGAATGAGAAAGAAATCTAACTT
>NW_007728152.1:121062-133424 GCF_000696425.1 Galeopterus variegatus | reverse complement strand
CATTTTCTTCTCTACCCAAACAGCTAGGGTTCTTTTGGTGAATGAGAAAGAAATCTAACTTACTTACTTAACTGGCTTAAGAAAGAAAAAAAAAAGGCAGGGGAGATATTTATTGGCCCACACAACTGAAAGGTCCAGGCATAGTTCTAAGCATCTCTCTTCATCTCTTAATTCTGCTTTCCTTTATAGTGATTTTTATTTTCAGTAGGCCCTTTCCCCATAGTGGTTCCAAAGCTCTAAGTTCATAGTGTCAAAGCTCTACTGCCCTAGCACAAAATTACTTTCTTATACTCAATAATCCCAACAAAAATTCCTAGGATTGAGTCTTTTTGGACCAACTGAAGTCATATTTTTATGCAGAAGTAAGTCCATCTCACAAGGAAGATGGAAAACACTAAATGCCCAGGTGTGGGTCATATGCATGTCCATAGAGCTAGAAGATTGTAATCAGGCCTACCTCAGCCAATGTGTCAAAGGAACATCAGGGAAGTGTTGCCAGAGGAAGATGGCATGGAATCAGATAGGTCAAACCATAGGCATCCACCACAGCCAAGTAGGACCGTTGAGATGCTTGGGCAGAATACAGACTGGGAGGACCNGCCCTTTCCCCATAGTGGTTCCAAAGCTCTAAGTTCATAGTGTCAAAGCTCTACTGCCCTAGCACAAAATTACTTTCTTATACTCAATAATCCCAACAAAAATTCCTAGGATTGAGTCTTTTTGGACCAACTGAAGTCATATTTTTATGCAGAAGTAAGTCCATCTCACAAGGAAGATGGAAAACACTAAATGCCCAGGTGTGGGTCATATGCATGTCCATAGAGCTAGAAGATTGTAATCAGGCCTACCTCAGCCAATGTGTCAAAGGAACATCAGGGAAGTGTTGCCAGAGGAAGATGGCATGGAATCAGATAGGTCAAACCATAGACATCCACCACAGCCAAGTAGGACCGTTGAGATGCTTGGGCAGAATACAGACTGGGAGGACCTTAATCTAGAATGAAATGAATTTAAGCCTGTATTTTAACAAGCTTCCCAGTTGATTCAGATGCACATTAATGTCTAAGACTCACTATCCTGGAAATTCTAGAGACTCTAGAGATTCTAGCCACCCAGGTGTCGTTAGTCACTGAAATGCAAACAGAGCTTAGAGAGATGGCTCAAAGTTTGATTGTCAGAGTTTTTCATTCTGCAGACCTTTATTCAGCCCCTCCATAAGAGTATCTCAGACTCAGTTCTGAAAGGGCAAGGAAGATACATAGGGGTGAGCACCAAAAAAGCACCTGCCTTCCTGGAGCTTACATTCCAGTTGAGGAAATTGACAAATGTGTGAATAAATACATGATATAATGGTGGATGATGATGATAATAGTGGTAAAGAAAATGATGAGAAGCTGGCCTGGTAACAATCTGGGCAAGAACTTTCCAGGAGAGAGGTGTTGCAGGTAAAAAAAGCCCTGAGGACTTAGGAATATCAAGGGACAGCCAGAAAAAAATCACAGTATGGCTGGAACAAAGAGCTCAAAGGGCAGAGTGTTAGAAAATGAGGGCAGAGGTGCCCACAAGAGCCAAATCACCTGTGCCTTGCAGACTAGTATGAAAATTTGGGGTTTTATTCTATGTCTTGGAAAGTAGCTAGAGGATTTAAGCAGAGGAGACATCATCTGTGTTACACTTTTAAAATATCACTCCAGCTGCTACGTAGACAAAAGACCATAGGGCTGCATTCCTGAAAAGAGGAAGATCAATTATGAGGCAAGAGGTGATGGGGAGGAGAAGTGGTCAGAATCAGGAGGTATTTAAAAGTAGAGCCATTTGGATCTGCTAATCCATACAATGGGAGGAAAGAGGGGGAAAAAAGGAATCCAGGATAAAATTACCTACCTGAGTAATGTTCTGAAAAATTGACAGTTGTTCCATTTTATCATTACCTTTTTCCCTATTTCCTGAATAATATGTCTTTGCTCAGGTTTGTACTTAACTGTCTATTCTTTCTTGAAATAATAGTTTCCACTTCTGCCACTAGTTGTGAGGACATGCAAAGAGACATGCAAATCATCAGCAGAGTCCCCCATCCTCCTCCCTCAAAAAATGTTTCAGGAATTCCAGGCCAAGGGATCAGGGTTTGACAGCCCCAGTGAAAGCAAATGATAACAGCAACAGCACGAATGTGGTATGTTCTATGAGAGAAGTGGGACGATGGCAGCCATGGCTGCAGTGGCTCTCTGCTCTCCACACTGGGAGGCAGCCATCTGCACTGGGCACTTCACTAAGCAAAGTGGAGGCTTCTTGAGGGCAGTGGATTAGCTCATTATGCAGCCAGCACCACTTCTCTTGGCTTCCTGCTCCATACTTCAAAACCACTCCGTAAAAATGACTCTAATTGAATTGCCTAGAGAGAAAGAAATAACTCAGTTTGCAAAATAGATTGAGCCTGGAGGTATTCCTCAGCAAGGCTTTAAAACTGCCACTGAAAACAAGATTATATTTTATTCCAATTACACTGAAATGAGTTCTGCTGTATTTATATGTTGGAAATACTAAGAACAGTTAAATTCAGCGAGTGACAACATTTTTCACAGCCTAGGGCACTCTGTAAGGATGCTGGGGGCAGATAGAAGGAGAAGGTGAGTGAGATGGAAGGGGCAGGAGAAAGGCTAAACCCAAACTCAAAAATGAATTTGTACATTTGCTTAGGGTTTCTGTTGAGGTAAGAAATACAGCCATCAAACCGCTTAAAGCTATGATTTCTAGCTCAAGGATGAGAATATTTTGAAGGATTTGCACAAATTAAGAAACTTTGTGTAATTTTTAGTTGCTTTTGAATCTCACCAAGGTTAACCAAACTATCTTAATAAAAGGTACTTTGTTTGCCATGACTTCTGTTTAATGAGGAGCATCTGTATGCTTCACTGGCTAAATCTAAATTCTAGCAACTTGTTTACTTAAAGCAATTCATAATAATGGAACTTAATGATGCATACAGCACAGATAAAGTAATTCAGTTCTACAAATACTTTTTTAGAATGCTGTGTCCTCTACCTGGAATGTTCTCCATAATAAAAGACCGCAAAGATTGGAAACAAAGCTTGAGATTATTTAGTAAAACCTTCCATTCGTAAATGAGGAAACTGAGACCCAGATCTGTTCAAGGACATTTCCCAGCAGTTAACAAAATGAGAACACAGCTTTCAATTCCCAATTCTTTATTCTGTCCTCTCTCCATCCTTTAAAACTCAGTACAAACCCAACCTTCTTCATGAAGCCTTCCCTGACCCCCAATGATTACTCACTTTTATGAACCCCTCCTCGTGGTCCATATTGTACCATTTAGCATTTGTTTAAAACTTCTTCACTGTCATTACCAATATTATGCTTTAGTTTTGTATCTCTAAGGAGATTATTATTTCTTAAGGACAAAAATTCATGTTTTGATGATTCTATTGACTGTCCCACGGCAGCTAGAGAAATTATATGTTCTAGACCTCAGCTTCTAATGGACTTCTCCCTTCTTTAATGANGTTTCTGTTGAGGTAAGAAATACAGCCATCAAACCGCTTAAAGCTATGATTTCTAGCTCAATGATGAGAATATTTTGAAGGATTTGCACAAATTAAGAAACTTTGTGTAATTTTTAGTTGCTTTTGAATCTCACCAAGGTTAACCAAACTATCTTCATAAAAGGTTTGCCATGACTTCTGTTTAATGAGGAGCATCTGTATGCTTCACTGGCTAAATCTAAATTCTAGCAACTTGTTTACTTAAAGCAATTCATAATAATGGAACTTAATGATGCATACAGCACAGATAAAGTAATTCAGTTCTACAAATACTTTTTTAGAATGCTGTGTCCTCTACCTGGAATGTTCTCCATAATAAAAGACCACAAAGATTGGAAACAAAGCTTGAGATTATTTAGTAAAAACCTTCCATTCGTAAATGAGGAAACTGAGACCCAGATCTGTCCAAGGACATTTCCCAGCAGTTAACAAAATGAGAACACAGCTTTCAATTCCCAATCCTTTATTCTGTCCTCTCTCCATCCTTTAAAACTCAGTACAAACCCAACCTTCTTCATGAAGCCTTCCCTGACCCCCAATGATTACTCACTTTTATGAACCCCTCCTCGTGGTCCATATTGTACCATTTAGCATTTGTTTAAAACTTCTTCACTGTCATTACCAATATTATGCTTTAGTTTTGTATCTCTAAGGAGATTATTATCTCTTAAGGACAAAAATTCATGTTTTGATGATTCTATTGACTGTCCCACGGTAGCTAGAGAAATTATATGTTCTAGACCTCAGCTTCTAATGGACTTCTCCCTTCTTTAATGAATTCAGCATTTAGCTCCTTGTCACTTCAACCCTACTGTCCTTAGTAAAATAAACTTTCATATGCATGACTTTTCAACCACAGAATTAGACTACATAGGATGAAAATATATATATATATAAAATAGGCCATAGACTGTGTCCAGCTCATCATCTGCAATGACCCAGCCTCAAGCCTCAAGCAAACATTAGCACATCCACATGTTAGATGTCCCCATCACTCAGAAATGATCTACCTCCCGGATCTCCATGTGTCAAATTCTCATCTCGGAAGGCAGCCTCTATTCTTCCACATCTTCTTCTTCCTCACCCACTCCCACAAAATCTGCCCTTCTCAACCCTCCTCTCTCCTTGGCAAAGGCCAAGGGCTATGATGTGGTCCTTTCTGAGTAGAAATTGAGTGAGCTTTGAATCAGATATACATAGGTTCTAATCTCGTGTCTGGCACTTACTAGCTGAGTAAATTTAAGGCAGTAATATTAGTCCATTTTGTGTTGCTTATAACAAAATACACAGAACTGGGTAATTATAAAGAAAAACGAAATTTATTGCTTACAGTTTCTGAGGCTGGGAAGTCCAAAGTCCATCTAATGGTGGTGACAGTGACCCAGGGATCTCACATTGCAAGATATTGGAATCAGAGAGAGCAGAGAGAACAAGAAAGACAATCTCTCTTCTTTTAAAGCCCTCAGAGCCACACCCCTGACCACCATTTTTTATTCATTCACTACTGCATGGTCGTACAATCCAATCACCTCTTCAAGACTCCACCTTTCAGTTACTGTAATAGGACTTCCCACCCTCTTCACAGTCACAGTGACAGCTAAGATTCTAATACATAAACTTGGGGGACACAATTCAAGCTTCAGTGAGTTTGGGGGGGACATAATTCAATCCACTACAGGCAGTTTGTTAACCATTCTAAATCTTAGTTGCCTTATACATGAAATGGAGATGGAATGGGCTACCTTTTAAAATAGGGCTGTAATAAGTATTAAACAAGTATTACATATGAAGCATCTACTATTACGGTAGGCACAGGGTGGACACCCAATAAATCTTAGGTTTTTTGCCTGTACTGTGGGGACCACTATCACGTGCCATCTTGTCCCTTTCTTTCTTTCTCTCTTGTTTGTCTTTGCCTCCTCCTAAGTTTTTCTCTATTTCATTCTTCTTCGCCAGGGTCTTTTGCCTCCCTACCTACACTCTGTGCTTCCAACAAGTGTTTACAGAGATTAATCTCATTTGAAAACATTAATAGAACACTTACTGTAAGTCAGGCACTGTGCTATTAACACTAGCTGCAAACACGGCTGCTTGCACTGCCCTTAGAAGTACGTGAAACTCATTTGCATGTCTGAGCCACATCCCTTCCAGGTAAATCAGTTTGTAAAGTATATTAGCTTGGAGTTAAACAAGGTGTCTTTGTAGACCAAAATGTGCTCACATTTTCTGTGGTTCAGAATATGTGGATGTGGGTATAGCATAAGGAATAGCCAGGAGACCTCTGTGGAGTGGCAGGAAGCAACAGTGAACAATAGTGCAGGAACAAAAGTCAAACTCTAGCCAGGCCTCATCTCTTTTGACCCATTGATCCCATTTCTAGAAATTTAGCCTGAGAAAATAATTATAGCTATGCACAAAGATTTAACTGAAAGATGTTCCTTGCACACTTGTTCATAATACTACAAGAGTACAACTAACCTTAACACCTAACAGTAGGTGTTAGGTGTTAAGGTTAAATAAACCATTACCATTCGGTTATGGTTTATCCATGTAAGCTATTAATAAATGATGTCACAGAGGAATATTTATTATCATGGAAAGATGTCCAGGCTATAGTGTTAACTGGCAAAAGCAGGTTACAAAGCAAAATATACAGATGAACCTGTATTTGTTAGTACAAGGACACTTCAAAAACTTCATGGAAAGATTGGTATTATCTTTTAATTCTATTTTTCCACGAACTTTTTCAAGTACCCTCACATATACTCAGATAAAGAGAAAAAAGACTGGAAAGCTAGCAAGATGTTCATGACTGGCTCTGAAGGAGAGATTATGAATTTTTAATTTTTATTTTTTGTTTTGAGCTTCCCATGTTTCCATGTACCACTTTCATAACAAGAAGAAAATCCCCGCCTCCCCCGCCCCACTAGTGTTTTGTGAGTGGAGACAGGTGACAGTTAGATAAATAGCTAGACAGCTAGAGGAAGGGGTGGGTGCCTGATTGATTGACCGATCGATCAGTCATTTCCACGTCCACCAGGCACGGACGAGTACAGCCAGATGTCTACCCAGACAGTGTTTAATGAGCCCCAGGCAGTGTCATCAGGTAACAGGTTAACAAAACAAGCGACTGTCGCGGCAGTGGTGTCTGAGTCTGTCCTTTCCGCCGTCAGGTCGACGCCCACGGCAACATCCTCCTCAGCACGCTGGAAATCAGGAACGAGACCAGCGGCTCGGAAGTGCTCACGAGCGTGAGCGACCCCAAGGCCACCATGTACTCGTACGACAGCGCCAGCATCCAGTACCGCAAGCCGCTGAGCAGCCGCGAGGCGTACGGGCGCGCCCTGGACCGGCACGGGGTGCCCGGCAAGGGCCGCATCCGCAGGCGCGCCTCCCAGCTCAAAGTCAAAATCCCCGACCTGACGGACGTCAACTCCATAGACAAGTGGTCCCGAATGTTTTTCCCCATCACCTTTTCTCTTTTTAACGTCGTTTATTGGCTTTACTATGTACACTAAGGTCTGTCCTCGCGGCTCGATTTCGACTACTTTCCTCTTGTTTTTTAACCCCACAGGTCCCCAACAGCGAAACTGCTGTGTTTTTTGAGGTTAAGAGATTCAGCCATGCAATTGGTTTTAGGTCTTGCATATCAATTTTATTACTGCACCATGTTTACTTCAAAAGAAAAAGAAAAAAAAAAAACTATTTTTTTCCAGTTTACTGTGGTCCAGGTTATCAGCTCTTTAAGAGCTCTATCAATTGCCATGTTTACAAACAAATAAAACACAGAGAAGTTAGATATACAGTTCTTTAGTAGTATTTTCCTAGTTGCCCTGGATTTTATTGATTTATTTTTTAAATGAAAATGAAAAGAGGACCTCACTGTCCGCCTGCACAGCTTCCTGGTAAACTGTAACAATCTCATGCTGCCAAAAAAAATATATAAAACACCATAATTTCCAGGATCTCAGAAGAAAAAAACAAAGCCATTGACAAGTTACAGATTTCCAGGAAGAAGGAAAAACAAAAAGGAGGCTAGAAAAAGAAGACTTCCCACCACCCTTAAGTTCCCCCATGTCCTTTAGAAGGGACTCCTGAGCTCTGTGGAAGAGGAGGGAGGGATTAGCAAACACTGGTCAAGGTTACGGAAACCTAACCTGCCACCCTCACCTCACCATTAAGCTGGAGATTCTGAAAAATGCTTTTTTCTCAGACTTCCTGGCACATTTTAAATTAACATTAGAATCCAACCTGGTAAACTGGTAGCCATTGAGAACATTTTTCTTTTCTTCTTGAGAATAAAGAGTTTCAGGGGGCAATGACAGTTTTTCCAGCTGGCCATTTCAAATGAGCAGCCCAGAATTCATTTCATTTGCCTGGAATCCCTTGATGCTGTGTGGTGAAGCCATGCCATCAAATTTCCATAGTTCCTACCCCAGACAGAGTGAAAGAGAAGGGGTGGGGGGTGGGGGTGCTGAGGGCTTTGAAGAAAAATATGGAGAAAAATATTGCCCTTTCTATGAGGAAGGCAAGATTTATGTGCTGTGAAAAGGGTGCCTGGGCAGTTATCTGAACTGCCAAATCTTAAATCAAATAGTATATATTTCTTAGCCTTCCAGAGAGCAGAGTCTAATGGTGACAGGCTAGTCACACAGGCCTCGGCTGCATGTTAGGGCTCTGCTCTCTGAGCTCGCATTCCAACTGCGGAATGAATGCTTCAGGAGATGCACACTCACTCATGCTGGTGTCATTCTCCTCCGAGGACAGATTTCTATGATAAAAAAGAAAACCTTGAAAATAGCAAAATCACAGATGACAATAACAATAATGACAAAAGCACTGAGCCTTCGAACATGTACACCAGCCCCTAAAGTATAGCCCCTGCCTACATTCCTTAATTACTGTCATTACTGCTCTGCCTTATCTTATCTCTGCTCATGGGTTACTCTTGGTCATGGTTCTCATGGAAGGGCATCCTTTAATAACGCAACACATAATTCTAAACATGTTCAATCAGCTACAGTTGAGATTCTACCCATTTTATGTCATTAAAACCTTGTTATTTTTGTGTTCAGCCTGAGTCTCTAAGAATTCTATACATTCATTTGCAAAGTTGAGTGAAACCCTAGGTTGACTAACCAGTGATGGAGGCAATTTGGGACCTGACCCGTGCATGTGAAATAGGGGTTGAGTTAATAATAGGATGATTGCTTCATGTGATGATCTTCCTTTCTCCCTAAAGCTGTAACGAGGGTCCATGTTTACAATAGCATCAGCTGCTGGAAATTATAGTCTTGACTGGAAAATAAGGCTGAATTTCTACTGATGAGTCCAAGAGGAGAGAGTCATGAGATATTGTTTTAGAAAGCAAGAGGAAAAGGGAATTGCAAAATAAATGATCAGTTATGGTTGAAGATAACATACATTAGTAAGAGTGTAAAAACCCTGTTTTAACTGGAAAAATGATCTCAATGGTTTCATGAGAAATTAGTAGGGCTACGGGGACCAAATTTTCATTTAAGTTTTCAGTTTATTACCACAAATCCCCAGTCTCTGGGCATGAAGTCATCCATTTTGAAACTCTGTGCAGTCCCTTGGTAGGGTGAGATGCTTTGTCATCATAAAATGCCCAGTAAAGTGGAATGTGGTCATGTCAGTGATTGTAAGGTTAATATTCCCAAGGACCATCCAGGAACCGCTGTGCAGCCATTTGTTTTAAACACAGGAAGGGATATTTTTGGCTGATGCCTAACAGAAATGAATCATTCCAATGTCAGCGTTCTTTATAAAGGTTTTAAGGATGAAATGCTAAATCAGAAAGGAAGCATCTGTAATCTATGTTCCTTAACAAAATAATTTCTCTTTATTTATCTGTTTAGATCATTCTTCTTGGAAAAGATTGAGGTAATTTGTATTTTTTTAAATTATTTTTATCTCGCCTTCAAAAACCTAAAACTTTTGATGTTGTAGTTTTAGATGTAAAGCATCTTTTGAAGAAAAACATGAACATTTCGAACTCTTATATCTTAACTTTTGTAAAATTCAAAGTTATTAAGCCTGAAAATACCCATTAGGCACAAAATGGTGTCACTGTATATCCTCCTGAGCAGTAGAGGGGTCACAGCCACCATAATTCAAATCCTGTTGAATAGCTCTAATTTTAGAGGCAGTGGCAGCCAGAAAAATGGAGAAGCTGCCATATTTCTAGTTAATGACCTCTGTTTCCACTTCCTTCTTCTGGGCACCTCCTGGCCAAATCCTTCCCTCCTTGGCCCCCTCATCCTGGTTAAATTCTCTCCTTCCAAGCTGAACAATGCATGGAAAAAAAATTCTCTCTTCTCTGCCTATCTCTCTTGTTTTGCCCAAAATGATATACATAAAAGTCATTAGACATTCTTAAGTCCCCTCAAAACTAGTCCCCATTCTCAAAGATTCAGATTATTACATGACAGAAGAGTTACTATTTAACTATTATTGAATTGTTTTCTTTTTGCCATGAATATAGCCATAATCTCCTGTAGTACTTTTGTGGCAGAAGAGGCTGAAAATTTCACAGATTCATTCTCTTATGCCACAGTCATGTCCAGGGAGCCCCAAGGTCACAGTTCAAAAACTGTGACATAAACTGTGTCATAGACTTAATCTATGTACATCCAACAGAAATCCCTCTCTCACTTGACAATGATGGCTATACACTCTTTCCTCCCATTCATGTTCCTTGGCTTAAAATATCAGGGGTGACTTGTGCATTACACTTACCAGCTCTGTGAGGCAAAAACCCAGGTAAAGACATATTTGGGGCTTGAATTATCTGGGATTATTGCCTTCATCTTCTACATTGCCAAATAGAAACAGCAGACTGGTTGGTAATTCTGCTGACTGAATGACATGTGTTTTCATACATGCCATCTTCATTGTGCATTACAATCAACGAAGGATCTTGAAAATGCAAAGAGAAAAAATATGGTGCAGAGAATAAACTTTGGTTTAAGGGTCCAAAAATAGGCTTTCCTTAAAAAACATTACGTACAATACATAGAAATGTTGACTAAATTCCATCTTTCTAAAATCAATGACTATTTTATAAATATTCATTTAAGAAAGAGCTCGATAAAATTTGCCAAGTTAAACAAAAAAGTTATATTTATAATGCTTCTAGAAGGAAACGATCTCCAAGATTTCTTACATGAACAATTTTGAATAGTATCTTACCAAAGGGTGAAGTGCCACCATTTTTTCCTAAACGAAATATAATCATATATCCCAGGAGGGAGAGAAAAGGACTGTGTTAGCATTTGCTCATGTTGGTTCAATCAGCAGTTACTGGGATGAGGAGGACAGAAAAACAATCAAAAATATCTGTTCGCTGAAAGCAAACAGTAAACACAGAAATAAATTTGTTAATGGAATGTAGGCTAATTATTATGTAAACTTCCTTGTAAATTCTGTACATAGTTCATTGAACTGTTCCCTGTCGCGTGGTGGTCCTCGCACCCAGCTTTGGGTGGATGTTTGAAAAATTTGAGCATTGTAAATAATGTAAGCTTATAAGGCATTTGCTTTTATTCATGAAGTGAAATGACTAGTGATTTGGGCCCAAACCAGAATCTTTTTAGCTCTTGCTCTTTCTCTGCCATTTTGTGTGTGCAGTTGTGTAACTCTGCTGCAAGCCATAGCCAGGTGTCTGTGATCACTGCCTCATGCCCCTACCCCACTGAGAGGGACAGCAGTTGCTAAGAAGGCTGCAAGCCCATGGGGCTCGGGGACAGCACACCAGCAGAAACGAAACCGTAGCAAGCTGCTCCTTCAACTGTTATGACAACTAGAAGTGTTTTTATCAGTCATTCGCGGCTATTCATATATTCGGATACTGAATTATCCATGCCTTTGGGGGGGTCAGGAATGGAAGAGATGCTCAAAATCCACAGATAATCCAAATCTTCATTTGCACCAATAGCTTTACCTTCTACCTTCTTCTCTTCCACAATGTTTCCCAGAACTTCCAGTAAGAATAGAAATGAATGAATGGGTTTGATAAGGGTAAACAGTCAAATGTCCAAATGATGGGAAGAAGCCAAGGAAGAGATAAATAGCCTTGATACCACCAACTGGCTGATTCATTCCAAAAGATCCAGAGGTAACCATGTCGTTATTTTTTTAAAGGTAAAGAGAAGTATTGGTATAAACTGACTGGGAATTAAAACAATATTTTTTAACTCGGGGTAAGAATATGTGGGATATGTGCAAGTTTAAAAGAGAGTCTGGTAATGAAATGTCTTCAAATATATTTCCCCTAAGTATTGGTATTCCTGAAAAAGTCTTCAGAATGGTGGGATATTATGCCATAAGATGTGGTTCCATGCAAACTGGCAGTCCCAGAGAGGGGGATGGTGTCTACAGAATTTTAGAATATCCAAGCAACAGGGACATAGGTTGGTTTTTCAGTAATGACTTTTTGGAGGTAAGCACTTAGCAAGGTAGGACTTTCTGTTCCAGCATTTTAAGTGCCAGGAGAGGTCAGGGAGCCATTATTATGAGATATTTTCATTCTAAAATGTCTCAACAAGGGTCCACCATCAACTGGATGAAAAAAAAAATGCCTTGTTTGAACTAACTAGATCAATTTCTAGGTCCACATTCTTACTCTTACTTTAATCATATTTTTTAAAAATAACTGAAATCAACTAAACTGATAGAAAACTTCATTATTGAAGGCTACAATTTCACAAGCAAGCATTTGAAAAAAAAATCTTTTTAAATAAAAGAATTGCAAACCAGAAAATTCCATGTTCCTGGAAGGAT